>NW_017257402.1:35019-38985 GCF_001594055.1 Mycetomoellerius zeteki | reverse complement strand
AGTCCGGGTCAAATTTGATCAGATGGTACTACTAGGGAATCTTTTGTATGATACGAACAGTGATAACACTGTCAAATGGATTGACGTTAATGAGATGAGAAACAGAAAAGTTAAAACCTTCAATGAAATTAAAGCTCTCGATGAAAATTCTACAAATATTTATTGTCCGTCTCTTATCGATGATTACTATCCAAACAGACCTAAGGAATTAGAATCATTGAATTTGTACGATTTTGTCAGAATCTAGGAAATTACGAAACAGATGCCAAAAAATAGCGAAGTCGAATGTTACAAACTTGTATCGAGTTTATGTTTAAAAAAACGAAAAAAGTGTTACTTAATTAACCATTATCGATTTAATGTAAAAATTGAACCCGGAAAATACTTTTACTCGCTGCTTCTTCTGTTTAAACTGTGGAGAGATTTGAGTGAACTCAAAGGTGCATACGAGATTTACAAGGATGCCTTTAAGAATTCAGCATCTGCTTTGACGAAGGCAATGAAATATTACGAAAGGCTCGAAGAAATACAAAAAGCTTTTGAGAACGTTGCTAAATTAATCGAGAAGCGCGAAAATGATCTGAAGACAGCAGATAGAGCCAAATCCGACGATGGACGGAATTACAATCCGATAGAAGCCGACGACGCGATGAAAGATCTAGAAAATTTTGATAAGATTGAGGCACCGATTGATTTATCGCAAATAATGTCGCGATTGAATGAAGACCAGAAAAAAATCTTTGATAGAGTATGCCAAGTTTTACAAAATAAAAATCAGATTCTGCGACTGTACGTAAGTGGCGAGGGTGGTACAGGGAAAAGTTTTCTTATTGAAACGATTAAACATTGGATCAGAATACGTTTGAAAAAAGTGACTGCCATATCTGCTCCCACGGGTATCGCGGCATTCAATATCGGTGGCTTGACGATCCATAGAATGTTTCAGCTACCTGTGACCCATGAATCTACGGCAAAGTATACGCACTTGTCAGACATGGTTTTGAAAACTTCGAGAAACAAATTAAAGACTGTCGAATTATTTATAATCGATGAAGTATCCATGATTTCGAATGTGACACTTATGTTTATTGATCTACGATTATGTGAAATCTTTGATACGACAGATACAGATGATGGTTTCTTTGGTAGAAAACGCATTCTTCTGTTTGGAGACTTGTTGCAGGTTCCCCCTGTTATTAGTTATATATCCAAACATTTTTTACACCAGATGTAGTACGCTTTAGTTTACTAAAAAATATGGTATATATGTATGTTGTCGAAACATGATTTTTTTTTTAAAGTGAAATGTAATTTGTCAAAAAACGAAAAACTTTATGATATTTATGATATTATCATCAAGAAAAAAATCTCTATGTCAAAGATCGTGTTAAAATCGAAGAGACGAAGAAAATATTATATGATTATGTTCTCACGAGAATGGACGATGTAGGGGCCCATTCTTTATTTTCAGTATATATATATTCATAGAATTTTATAAATTCATTCTGTTGCAATTGATATAAATATGTAATGTATGGTATAAATATTTATTATAATTATATAAACAGTTACATATATACTATTAAATAAAATGTATATGTACAGAATATATATTTATATACATATATTTATTGTATATTTATATATGTGTATACCATATATTTCAATTTTTTCTAACTGTATTGCATAAATTGTAGCTTATAGAAAGTTACGTGATAAAAATCGAAAATATATATAATGCATATATATATATATATACATTTGTGATACTTGCATTACTAGAAAGCTACTCCGTATATCTGTACTCTGAAAAGTAGGTGATATCCCAAAAAAATCATAAAAATGAAAAGTCAGGCCATGTTCAAAAAAAGATCCTCAAAAATTTAAACCTTTAAAAATTCAAATGATTATCTAAAATAATATATTACCATGAAAAGTAACTGATATATTATTAATAAACGTGCCAGTTCAAAGTGAACATACATAAAGTGTATATTATCTAAATTTAATAATATATTACCATGAAAAGTAACTTGTATGTTATTCAAGGTGCAAATTCAAAACAAACATACATATATAGTAAGTAAAATAGATTACAATTTGATTCTAGAAAATAAGTCGATATGTATGTTATTATTCTTAGTGAACAAAATATAAAAGTCGTTTATTGAGATTTGATTTGAAATTTATACTAGCCCATACAATGAAAAATAATTGCTTGTAATTCCAGAGTACCAAATTGTTAATGACTCGGAAAAAGAACATGGCGGCCTGCTCTCAAAAAACTTTGATGAGTTTTTCGGTGCTCATTTAGAAATAATGTCGAAGCTTTTATAGAGTAATTGTTACAACACTTGAAGTACAAAAAGTATTACATTAGAACCGTATTTTCAAAAATAACGAAGTGAATATGTATTACGTCATATAATCATTAAACTCTTTAATTGTATAGCTTCTTTGTACTTGACCTGAGAACTTCTTATTTATGAAATTTGGGTTTAATTAGTATTTACTCGTTTTAGGTAATAAGGCAACGTTTTTTTATCAATAAATTACTCGCTGAAACTACGGCATGACAAACTAAAAATCCGAAGTTGATACAAAAATTCGAAATTTTACTAAAGAAAGATGGGAGGTTTTTAATCTAAATAATTTTCATAATTCTTTTATTTCAATTATTTATTTCCATCCCTCGAAAGTTTTTTGAGAGCAGGCCGCCATGTTCTTTTTCCGAGTCATTAACAAATTGGTACTCTGGAATTACAAGCAATTATTTTTCATTGTACGGGCTAGTATAAATTTCAAATTAAATCTCAATAAACGATTTTTATATTTTGTGCACTAAGAATAACATATCGCACTTATTTTCTAGAATCAAATTGTAATCTGTTTTACTTATATACATAATATGTATTTTCATTTTGAACTTGCACCTTGAACAACATATCAATTATTCTTCATGGTAATATATTATTAAATTTAGATAATATACACTTTATGTATGTTCATTTTGAACTGGCACCTTTATTTTAATAATATATCAGTTACTTTTCATGGTTATATAATATCATACTGTTTTTGTCTTCTACTATAAAGATGTTGCACTCTAGCTTCTCTATTTTGTTTTTGAGAAGGATCATCTCTTGTATATAATGTGATCTACTTGGAAGTTTTTGGAAGAGTGGGAATAACATTTCGCTTTAATTAATGCCGTTTCTTATTACCTTAAAAAAATTAAAATTTATCTAAGATTGGTTTTTTTTACAACGAGATAGGTTATCTTGCATATATTAATCAAATTATATATATATAATAACGAGTAATTCAATAATTAGAAATAATCTACGATAGTAAATGAGTCAAATATTCGGTTACACGAACAACTTATCTTGGAAAAAGAAGTCTTTTAATAAAAAATGTTCAGAACAAACACGCATGCTTGCGGAAGAAATTTTTCCTATTTTTAAAGCAATTTCTCATTGCTTTTTGAGTTTGTCATCTTTTAGAAAGTGATGAAAACTGATCCCCTCCTTTTTATAATTATAGCACTGTGTCACAGAACAATATGTAGTATTTCTTTTTGATTTTACTTTATTATTTTCCACATTATAGTATAAGTTTATCCAATGTGTCTGACTAGCGAAGATTCTATCGATCGCCACTAGGAGCGCCACAGAAAAATCTTTGAATCGCCAATTTAGGGCCAATTTCACCAACCACGGTTAGATTAACCGACGGTTAAAGTTAGCAGGGTGGCCAACAGACATTCATATTCTCTCGTAACCTCTTATATATTGTCAATTTTACGGAGCTTTGTCTATCTGAAATTTCATCAGTGAGTGAGAATACAAAATGAATGATATTATAAATTACATATTTTTTGACGAATTTGCTGGTTACAATTTAGAAAAACGTCGAAGACCACGTAAAATCAAACCACGTATAAATTATTTAGAATTGTTTGAC
>NW_017257402.1:32550-34148 GCF_001594055.1 Mycetomoellerius zeteki | reverse complement strand
GGCCAGTTAGTCCATCGGAATTGACCAATCGCATTTGTCATTTTGTTTGAAGAATTGACAGATTGGTCAATTCCGATGGATTAATTGGTCCAGTTAAGTTAATTGAGCTTGGTGACAGTGGCCCTAAGGGCCAATTTCACCAACCACGGTTAGATTAACCGACGGTTAAAGTTAGCAGGGTGACCAACAGACACATATTTTCTCGTAACCTCTTGGCTCTAACCTGAAATTTGTGGGAAGCAATAAACAGTGTATTATACATGTGAAAAAAAGTTTAAAAGGTAATATAAATATATATAATATGTTTCTTTATATAATATAAAATGACATTATAAATTTTATTTTTTTTTACAGATTAAAACATGCAAAGGCAAAAGAATTTTTCTAACGCAGATAAAGAATCTTTATTAGATTTAATATTTTTACAACGTGATGTCATTGAAAACAAAGAAACTGATCGTTCAACACTTGTAAAAAAGGATGAATTATATATATTTATATTACCTTTTAAACTTTTTTTCACATGTATAATACACTGTTTATTGCTTCCCACAAATTTCAGGTTAGAGCCAAGAGGTTACGAGAAAATATGTGTCTGTTGGTCACCCTGCTAACTTTAACCGTCGGTTAATCTAACCGTGGTTGGAGAAATTGGCCCTAAAGACTGCATTTCACGCATGATGCACATGATACATCTTTTATCGTTGTTATTCACTAAATGTTAAGCAAGGATAAATGATGCATTATGTACATACATCATGCGAGAAACGGAACGCAGCCAAAATTAATCGGAATTGGTTGAAGTGGCCCTTATGTCCGTTTCTATCAATGTGGTTTAATTTTAATCTCAGTTCAATTAAGTCTTCATCCCTTTCTAGTTTTAAGAATTAAAAAAAGATCAAGAGCAAATTGAACCAAGATTAAAATTTAATTTAATTTAATTTAATTTAAACATTTGAGAAATAGTATTTTTCTTGTAATTAACAAATTTTATCATGCGTCAAGTTAGCAGATAGCGATTTTATTTAATGTGTTTTATGAATGGAATCGATTAGAAATTATTTGGGGAAGACGTCTTCATTATTATTTTCATTTGGGAAAAGTCACTATTTGGTAATTTAATAGATTTATACATTACAAAAACGAACAAAGCCCGGGTTTAGTAGGTGTAGTACAATATGAATATATACAGGGTGTCCCATTTTAAAACTTCCACGCGATTATCTCAGAAAGAAGGCGTTTATCGAAAAAATGTTTCAGACAAAAGTTGCAAGGATCAAAGGGGGTCAACCAGTCGTGACCTTGTCCTTGACCTTGGGGTCAAGTTTAAAGGTCATTTCCAGGTCAAATCAAGATTTTTAAATGGAAACCCCAATTTCTTTCTCCGGAAATGAAAAGAGCGGAAAATTTCACGTTCAGATATGCGAGGGCCAAAATGTCCTCTAACATTCATTCCAAGGTCAAACCAATGAAACGTTGATAAATTTTAGGTATGCGGAAGCGCGAAACATATCCCAGACAAAACTTACAGGGGTCAAAAAGGGTCGACCAACGATGACCTTGTCCCCTGTAAGTTTTGTCTGGGATATGTTTCGCGC
>NW_017257402.1:29172-31528 GCF_001594055.1 Mycetomoellerius zeteki | reverse complement strand
AATTTATAATCCTCAATCTCCAATGCGTAGTGTGACACGGGTATTAGATTTTCTACATTCATTGTACCATCCGAGTGAAGTTTGAGAATGCAGTCTAACATTGGATTTCGGAGTAATAAACTTTGAACATAAAAATATACAATGAAGAAGAAAATTTGTTAGTACGTGTTATTTTTTTAATTTGTAAATATTATTATTATTTAAATACACTTCAAGAAAAAAAATTTAATATTTCTTTATTTTTTTTATTTTTCAGTAAAGACGGATAAACAGTTTTATGTACATACATACATGTATGTCAAGAGATATTATGTACATACATACATATTACATCTAACAAATATTTAAGTATTTTTTCTAGACGTGAAAGCAATTTGCGTTAATTTATAAGATATGTACGTTTATTCATATAATGATTATACACAGATCTACATATATGTTTCTGTAATTTCTAAGATCGTATAATCTGCGATAAATAATTGAGTTTGTTTTTAGACAATGTTATCTGTGGATATTATCAATATATATATATATATATACATATATAGTGTACTTCCTCGTCAAACAAAAATTTCGCCATGCTAACTATGAAAGAAAGAAATTCACAACATACATATTTGTTGCATATAACAGACTTCATCATAAACGAAAGAATGACGATTGTGTATCCTTGAGATTCTTTTCAAAGATACACTGAGAGAAAACGAAATAGTTCTAGCAACTATAAATTTGGCAACTTTTGCAATTGAAGTACATGTAACTAGTTTTACAAAGTAATAGAAACTAAAGTAGTGCTGAATATTATAAAAATATAGTCATGGTAACAAATTGTATGCACTATTAATTGGTAGTGAAATAGTGACTCAACTGCATTGAGTAGTTACTTGAACTTCATGCAAATAGATATGTTCAATTACGAACATTAAGAAGGAATTCGGCCGGCGAGATGCAAGCTGATGAGATAGGAAAGATGACGGCAAATAATAACCTATAATATTTATTGAGATAATCAAAATTTCTGTATAAATGAAGTTTAGTGTAAATAGAACCAGGCGGAAAGAATTCTCAGTGTCGTGGTTTCCTTTCTTCATTGCCGATAGTTTCACGATGTTAAGCATCCTCCCGTTTGGTCACAACGATCTATCTGTAAGCAAATCACACAAGAACAAGAGGGGAGGGGTTGTAAGTCCCGATTCCTCGTAGATAAATTTTGGTAACAGCTAATCTCCAGAAAGTCCGGGCCGCTGCTTGAGCCGCATCTCAAGCCCCGCTTATACTTGACAGCACGGGCCGCTGCCTGAGCCACATCTCAGGCCCCGTTTATCCGTGCGAGGAGCACGGCCTGCTACATTATTAGGAGTTCAAGTTGGGTGTGTTGTGCATATAAGCACTGCCTGAGCCGCTCGTCAGACATCGTAGTAATGGCGCCTGCTAAGCACCGCCTGAGAACCTTCGTCAGGCATGATATGAGCAAGGCGTCACGTTTGATGCTTGCTCGAACGCTTTGAGCGTTCGAAGGTAATCTGAGCCAATTCATCAGATTCGCACAGACGGGAGCAACCCGCCGCCCGAGATTTAACGTCAGGCACATGAGAGAAAAGAAAAGGAGGTCACGTTTAAGAAGGATGCGTCAGGCGACATTCCGAGTCAATGTAACATAACCCTTGATAATGGAAGGCCGCGTCCTTCCATACTCACGATGTTTATACTGCCCTCGATATATTTCTGCGATATTACTGAAGTTCTCTGACTCGATTACGATGCCACCGCGCACATGCCAACACCACAACGGTTCTTGAATTGACCTTTTTCAGAGAACACCTTTCACTCACAATAATAACAGGGAAAATGTTAAGAGAGAGAGAGAGAGAGAGAGAGAGTCAGTTACCGAAGAGAGCGCTCTGTGATAGCGGCGGTTGCGCAAGCTGCGCCCTCGCGTGGCGCTACACTCAAGCTTATCTAAGGCGCTGACTCAGCCTTAGATAATTACGAGACAGTCTTGGATGCGAGATTAACCAGGCTATATTTGATTACTGAACAAGATATAACAATTACATTTTTCTAGTTTAGACAAAATTTTTAAAGTGTCGCTCAGTATGAGTAGTACGCGGCTTTGTCACCAGAGGGACGTAGCGGAGTTCAGTTTCTCCTAAGAAGGAAACTACTCAGCTTACGATAAAAGGCGCAGCATTGGTTTCAAACTTGAAAGACAAAAATAAATAAGAAATGCATACACAAATTTGTAATTATGTATTATCTAGCTTTAATAACAACAATAAATAAATTAAGTGAACTAAGAAAATATAGTAATATTAACCATTTATAAATTGATTATATGGTTAATGTACTATATTTT
>NW_017257402.1:27960-28947 GCF_001594055.1 Mycetomoellerius zeteki | reverse complement strand
ATTTCATGCATGATGTGCATGATGCATCATTTATCATTGTTTAAATGAATGTTAAATATGGACAAATGCACATCATGCCTGAAACGGCATGCACCCCTAGTTTAACAAAATTATCTGTACAATATGACTGAAACCATCATTGTTGTTTAAGTGAATGTTAATTAAATATGGACAAATGCACATCATGTCTGAAACGACATGCACCCCTAGTTTAACAAAATTATCTATACAATATGACTGGCTGTCTTTAACAAATTTTAATTTATTATATTAGTCACTATTAATATTTGCTTTAGGAAATTAATGAGGTGGTATTCTGTATAAATAATGACAAACATATCTTTTACTTAAAAAACCATTTCCTTATATTTATCGTGATAACAATATCTTCTACAATCTTACTATCTGCAGGAAATGGTCTTGTGAAAAATCTTATCAGAACAGGTAAATATTGAGATTCTGTTGACTACAAAATTCATTTTAATTGTATCTTTTTTTTATATTGGTCGTAATTTTTTCCATCCAATCATTTACTGCAATATGCTAACACCTAATTTGCGAATCTGCTTTTCAATGACCCCCTGCTATACGGCACGCTTTTAGATCCGGGCTTAATTGATTTTTGACGATTTTAGGTTACTATATTCATATTGTACTACACTTACTACACCCGGGCTTTGTTCGTTTTCGTAATGTATAAATCTATTGAATTACCAAATGGTGACTTTTCCTAAATGAAAATAATAATGAAGACGTCTTCCCCAAATAATTTCTAATCGATTTCATTCATAAAATACATTAAATAAAATCGCTGTCTGCTAACTTGACGCATGATAAAATTTGTTAATTACAAGAAAAATACTATTTCCCAAATGTTTAAATGCTTTTCCTAAATTTCCTCAAATGATTCCTAAATTATATAGACATAAATAAATGAGAAATATTCAATTTGTTTGCTATCTTGTCAGTGGTATAAACAAGAAGACT
>NW_017257402.1:13792-26121 GCF_001594055.1 Mycetomoellerius zeteki | reverse complement strand
TCGTTTCTTCTTGTTGAATCTTGTCCTGATCTTTTTCAGTTATATTTTCTTCTTGAAATGATGTTACAGGTGTATTGCTGTAAAAATTGTAATATTAATTTATACATGATAAATTTACTATTTAAGAAAAACTATGTTATTCAGAGTAGAAAATGCTTTATAAAAAATTTATTATTTACTTTCTTCCAAAAAATATTGTTGGAACAGCATTAGGAAGAAGACTGGCTCTACATTTGCCTATTTTGTACCACTTTTCTTCAAAATGCAAGTGGCACAGTCGATAGTTGCGATGAGCGTATTCTGGGCCCATCACTTGTAAATCAAATCTTCCAGATGCGTGTATCCACTGCAACCATCTATAAATTTAACAGAAATAGTTAATATAAAATATTGTTTTTTTATACATACATTTTATACATACATTTTATACATATGTACATATATATAAAAGAATATTAAAAAATTAAAAGTACACACATACATATTGTAATATAAAATTATAAATATTTAAAATAATAACTGATTTATACATGCTTTAAAAAATAATTAAAATAAATGTATACCTATCACATTCCTTTGGAAACATAAAGAAGTGTCTTTTCTCTGTAACATTGTAATTGCACTCCTTCATTACACACCATAAATTTGATTTATGGGTCGACATCCTTTTTCCTTGATTTTTCTGTATCTTCTAAGAAGCAGCACCTGCAACAAAGCTAAGATCAAATGTGTTTACTGGCAGAGAATTGAAAATCTGTATATCCTTATACAAATTAACTATTCTCCGAAGTGAACATAACCTTCGTTTTCGACACCGTCAATATTAATTTTCACTTTTTCCACTTCTTTCACTGAACACTTTACACGTTACTATTCACCGAACACTTTACACGTTTTATATTAACACGACTTCGATTGTTCAATGCTCACTCCAATTTGCTCCGATTTCACTACTGCGTTTTATATGAATTTTATGGTTTATATGGACATTTAAATGTGACCGAGAGAATTATAGAAAACTAGAGAGAGGAAGTGTGATAGAGGATCAGTTACGTGATTGGTTACCTACTTAGCTCGCGCATGTGCAATTCGATTTTGTACACGCTAGAATTGGGAGAGTTGCGCTACTGTATATACTGTGGTAGCTCCTCAATGCAAGCTAAAGAATAAAAATGCCTTATCATTTCATAAAACAAATGCTTTATCAAGGGATCAATTTGAATGATTTCAGTGCCATCTACATTAATTAATTCGTTGTATTCGCGAATCGCGCCGTTATCGGGCACGTTTCCATATTTTCAATTCGCCCGGATGCCCTTGCGATCGTCAAATGAAACGAATGCATCGTGTTTTCAGTAATAACCGTGGATAACACGCTGCAACTTTGATCGGAGATTGAAGTTATGGCTCCTGCACACTGGACGCGAAAAAGCTTACCGCGCAACAAAATGCGACGCGGTAACCAATGAACATGTTAGAAGCTGTAAGCTTATTGGCTACCGTATTACATTTTGCCGCGCGGCAAGCATTTCCGCGTCCAGTGTGCAGGAACCATTAGCCCGTATGACGATCCGGGTTTATCGCTAGTAGAGCTTTATACTCAAGAAGACTAGAACCACAGTATATACAGTAGCGCAACTCTCCCAATTCTAGCGTGTACAAAATCGAATTGCACATGCGCGAGCTAAGTAGGTAACCAATCACGTAACTGATCCTCTATCACACTTCCTCTCTCTAGTTTTCTATAATTCTCTCGGTCACATTTAAATGTCCATATAAACCATAAAATTCATATAAAACGCAGTAGTGAAATCGGAGCAAATTGGAGTGAGCATTGAACAATCGAAGCCGTGTTAATATAAAACGTGTAAAGTGTTTGGTGAATAGTAACGTGTAAAGTGTTCAGTGAAAGAAGTGGAAAAAGTGAAAATTAATATTGACGGTGTCGAAAACGAAGGTTATGTTCACTTCGGAGAATAGTTAATTTGTATAAGGATATACAGATTTTCAATTCTCTGCCAGTAAACACATTTGATCTTAGCTTTGTTGCAGGTGCTGCTTCTTAGAAGATACAGAAAAATCAAGGAAAAAGGATGTCGACCCATAAATCAAATTTATGGTGTGTAATGAAGGAGTGCAATTACAATGTTACAGAGAAAAGACACTTCTTTATGTTTCCAAAGGAATGTGATAGGTATACATTTATTTTAATTATTTTTTAAAGCATGTATAAATCAGTTATTATTTTAAATATTTATAATTTTATATTACAATATGTATGTGTGTACTTTTAATTTTTTAATATTCTTTTATATATATGTACATATGTATAAAATGTATGTATAAAATGTATGTATAAAAAAACAATATTTTATATTAACTATTTCTGTTAAATTTATAGATGGTTGCAGTGGATACACGCATCTGGAAGATTTGATTTACAAGTGATGGGCCCAGAATACGCTCATCGCAACTATCGACTGTGCCACTTGCATTTTGAAGAAAAGTGGTACAAAATAGGCAAATGTAGAGCCAGTCTTCTTCCTAATGCTGTTCCAACAATATTTTTTGGAAGAAAGTAAATAATAAATTTTTTATAAAGCATTTTCTACTCTGAATAACATAGTTTTTCTTAAATAGTAAATTTATCATGTATAAATTAATATTACAATTTTTACAGCAATACACCTGTAACATCATTTCAAGAAGAAAATATAACTGAAAAAGATTAGGACAAGATTCAACAAGAAGAAACGAACAGGTTTTTTAACTTTTATATATCTTATACAATATTCTGTTTCAAGATGGGGACAATGCAATGTAGAGGCCAGAAATTAGACGAATTAGATGAATGGAAAACTACAAAAAAGATGGAACATTCCCTACTGGAAAAGTTGTGTGATTAGATACATCTGCGTTACGGGCCAAAAGTTTAAATTACATGTAAAATTTAGAATAGAAAGTTTTTATTATTAGATTTTTATTATTATTATTTCTTTTATTAGAACTTAAGATTATTATAAATAGGATTGAAATACTATTTTCTTGATAAAAAATTTTTTTGTACATTTTTTCATATAATTTAAAATTGATTTTAATATAATTGTACAATTTCTATGAATTTCTTGTAAATTTTATTTCCGAAGAAGACTAAAATTTAAACAAAATAAAAGTACTTTAAAAAAAAACACATTTTTATAAATTTAAAATATTAAAAATTCTTAAAATTATTATGAGATATTAAAAATATTATATGTATATTAAATGTATGTAAGGGCCTGAGCACAATAGAGAAACAGGAATTAGATATTAAGATTTTAACCTATCAGAAACTGATTACATCGGAATACACGGTTTCTGATAGGTTGAAATCTTAATATCTAATTTTCGTTCCTTTGTCGTGCGCAGGCCCTAAAAATATTATATCAATGTAAAAATTTCTTTCAACAGGATTAAAAATTTCATTTATGCTTTAATATTTTTTCTTAATTTAAAAGTATATTTAACATTATATTTAGCACAGTCATAATTGTACGTATACATATATATTGTATGCATATTTGTAAATGTTCTTAAAATAAATTCTCTTACCATACAAAAATATTTTTATTATTGTACATAAATATATTTTGATTTTGATTTATTAATTTTATTAATATTTGTTTTTTCTAATTTTTTTTAGATTTATAGATTTAAGAAGTACATACTTATTATGTTTTTTATTTTAATGCAATATTTGAATAAATATATTGATTTTACATACTATTTGTCCCTTACTTCACTCTTAACATTTTTACTAAAAATGTATAAATGTATATATGTATGTAATAAATATATTTCCTTTTCAGTAAATAATATTTCTATAATTATATGTATATTTCTCTTTAGTATTTTCTCAATTTTATATTTCTTATTGATCAATACAGATTCTATATTGTGTGGTTAGCTACTTATTTATTTTCTAATTTAATTTATATATTAAATGTAATGACTAATATATATAAATAACAAGTTAAGAAAAGAGAAGAAATGATAAAAGAGCTATAATGTAAAATAGAAACTCAGTGATATAAGGTTCTTTTGTAACTGAGCTAGTATTGTACTTAAAATGAAATAGATATATATTTGGAATTGGTGAAAGCATGATAGAACATTTTAGTGCAGTTCAGTGTAGCAACAAAGAGCAGGCTTATGATTGGTTACCTACTTAGCTCGCGCATGTGCAGTTCGATTTCATACACGCTATCATCAAAGGTGCCGACAGAGAGTTGCGCTACTGTATATACTGTGGAGCTACACTATATTGCGAATAATTTTTCGTTTTTTGCATTTTTTGTATATTTTTAATATGTAATTTTCATGTTTACTCTTCTTAGAGTGATTTTTTTATATTCCTTCAGAGGACACCACTTGAAATGATTGGCTGCGTTCAGCAGACTCAACAGTTTTGCAACCGTTTTATGATTGTCTGCTGAGATAGGACCATTCTTCTAGATCTAAAAGTATGATCCAATTAGCGCGAAGGAAACTTCCAACAGTTGCAAAACAAACGTTCTGCTGAACGCAGCCATACTCGCGAGTCACGAATCATGAACGCACTCGACCTTCGAGGATTTCGCGACAGTGCGCAACTTTGTTGCGCAGTGTCACGCGAGGCGAGTGGAGGCGAGGGATTAGTGTGGTTGGTGCGGTGCAGTTCGTGCAGGTAGGAGACAAGTGCGACAACAGCGAGGAAAGTGCGTCGACGAGAAAACTCTGTCAGTCCTGTTTGCTTTGTTATGATACACGTTCGCGTTGTCGGGATATTCGGGAATCTCGGGATCCGTGTCCCGGTCGTGTAAAGAGGGTGGCCGGGATCGTCGTGACGAGATCCATGAGAGAATCGACGCGACGTATCTGTGCACCGCGGTACGATGCGATAGCTTTCACCGGCCAAGTACCCGACGAGGTCGCCGTCGAAGTGGCGGCGGCGGTGGTGGTAAAGGAGGATCCGTCCACGTGCCGCGAACACGGGGGGAAGTGTGACAGCGGCAGGGCGAGCTTGGTCGCCCCGTGGGTCGCCTGCAGTATGCTCAGGATCTGCGACAGGCGGATATTATGGCTGCGGGTGAGGCCAGCACGGCGAAGCCTCGTCAGGAGAAGCAGTACGACTACCTGCTCAAGTTCCTGCTTGTGGGAGACAGCGACGTCGGCAAGCAAGAGATCTTGAGCGGTCTCGAGGATGGTGCCGCCGAGTCGCCGTTCTGCAGCGGCAGCGGTAAGACTTTTCATTCTCTTAATATCATAAAACTTTCCTTAGGTTTTCTCAATACATGTAACAAAACATTAGACTTATTCTCTTTAGCTCAACTTCTTGCATGGTTCAGCTTTTCCTTTTTTCATGTCCGAGAAAAAAAGAAAAAATTAACTGTGATACCATGGAACTTATAATCAAACAACAGTAGTACTTCTCTATAATTCTTTTTTTTTCAAAATCATTTAAGACTTGGGTTCATTTCTACCAGTGTAAATTAATTTTAATTCTGATTAACCCTTTATTTCTTCTCTTTATTCTTTGAACTAGAAAAAGATAAAAAGTAAATAAAATCAAGATTACAGTTAACTTATATTGGTAGAAATAAACATTAGACCTGACTGTTTATTATTTTTTCAGCTTACAAGACTACCACTATTCTACTAGATGGAAAACGAGTGAAGTTACAATTATGGGATACATCAGGCCAAGGTAGATTCTGCACAATTATTCGGTCATACTCCAGAGGTGCTCAAGGTATACTTTTGGTATATGACATTACCAACAAGTGGTCTTTTGATGGCATTGATAGGTGGCTGAAAGAAGTTGAAGAGGTCAGATTTTATTTAACGAATTAAGATTTTATCTGATTATCAGTCCAGCCTTCTGACAGTATTACAAAATGTATCGTAACATAAAACTTTATAGCATGCGCCTGGCGTACCGAAAGTGCTGGTTGGCAATCGTTTGCACTTGGCTTTCAAAAGACAAGTGGGTGAACGAGATGCAGAGGCTTACGCGGCTAAGAATCGAATGGCCTTCTTTGAAGTCTCACCTCTCTGCGATTTCAACATCCGTGAGAGCTTTTCAGAGCTTTCTCGGATGGCATTACATAGAAATGGCATGGAAAGATTATGGCGATCCAATAAAGGTATCGATTAGTGATTTCTATCAGAGATTCTAAGATCAGTATTCAGTCAGTCTATTTTGAAACCTTAGATGCTAATCCAGATTTGTGATTTGCTTATGACATCTTAAGATTATTTAAGACAGTTTTTAATGTAAAAACTAGTATTAAATATGAATACCTAAAATCTAGGAATCAGAATAATGAGACAATTTACTATGCAGTGCTCAGCCTGCAAGAACTGGCGTGCCGTGCGATAGTGGCCCGAACAACAGTTTACGGTATCGACCAACTGCCGTTGCCCAAGTCAATCAAATCGCACTTGAAATCGTACGCGATGACGACCACGTCCCAACTACGCTACAATGGCAATCGCTCATTGAGCTCGAGCAAGAGTCTGGGATCACATCATCGGAAGTTACGCTTCGTCGGGGTGGGTCACAATAACGGCGGACTGTCGACGCCCGGCAGCTCACCCGGCAGCATCACCGATTCCCGCACAAGTTGCGTCGGTCGCAATTCCTGCACAGTGTCTTGAGAGTGACAAAGGACAGAAGTCAGGGTAGCGGTTACTTACAAAAACATCGCGCAGCAATCAGCGTTCTTCCTTCCCCTCTCCCTCTCCGTTTTATCGAGGATGCAAACGCGTTTACAATGTTGTTTCACAATTCATAGTAATTACTGTTAGTATGAAATAGTATAAATATATGAAATTCCAATTTGTCACTTGCCAACGTTGACGGGATATACTTGTTACGTTTATATCATGAGATACATTTCATATATATATTTTCACACATCCGCAAGCCGCGCACAGTTTCATCATCCGAACGATTATTAACGAGCTTAAGGGAGACGAGCTGTCGTGTATCCGTGCCATCATCTGTTGTACGAAATTAAGAGAGTCGCGGCACGTAAGCAAAGAAATCGCTTAAACGTTACCGAGTGTTCTCGATTGCAAAGCTCGCATGAGTTTTCATCGCATAAAGAGAACGTGTCAGAATTACGAGGATTTATAAAATATCCATGCGATATATCACGCGACATTATGCGACTCGCGAGTGTGCCCATACTTTAAAGCCTTTGTAAGCCGCTTTGTTTATTTTGGCCGTTGTTGGAAAAGCATCCCTTTCCACAAACGTATCTCTCTGTGCGAAATGTTCTTTCTTTGATCATAAACTTACAGGAGCAGCGAGTAATGAATTGAAAAGTACAAGTTCGCTAAGTCTACAGTGGTTGTGGTGTAGACTAATGATGATAGCATAAGTGTAGAAAGTTTAGAGCAGCTAATTCGAGATACATTAAGCAACATATATAAATATATATATATATATTTTCACTTGCTTACGACGCGAAAACCGTTTTATCGGAAACTACCGGTTACCGAGCGCGGAAGAGCTATATATTTTTTAAGAAGACGGTTTTATAAAGAGCAATAAAATTGACTCTTTCTACGGCACAACTTTTTACCATTGCATTATGTTGATCGAGCGAGATCGAATGATTTCCTCATTTTTTATCTTGTTATCTCTTCCCCCCCCCTCCGATAATACGATAATTATAAATCGCGCAAAGCGATACGATCTTTATTCTCGTCCGTGTTTAACGAAATCCGAACCTTCCCTTCCCCGAATACGTTATTTAAAAGGATCGTCTTATTTTATGTTACCTAAATGTAAGTCACATACACATGTACAGTGTAAGATTGCAGGAGATGCGTTTGTGTAATATAGATAGATAGATAGATAGATAGAAACACGCTCGATCTCTTAACATTGTCTGTAACAAATCACTCGATGCCAGGAAAGCACATGAGATGTATATTTATATTACGTTAGCTTTAACTAAATTATATTCTGTGTATATAAAAAAAAGAACTATATTATATTGTTTTATATGAATATAACACGATGTGCTTACTTGTCTGTGAGATGTACTAAATAAACTTAACTTCACATTAACGTATTATGCAGTGCATGTAATCGATACGTAAAGATTTGAAAACGGACTTCTCATTTCGAATACCAAATTTTCTTTAATAAATAGAGTTCATACGTTTTAATTATATACCATTTTGTTGATACACAAGGTAATACCATCTTTCATGTACGAAGGAATATTCACTCAAAAGGGGCCACGTTTTAAGAAAGGGAAGAACGGAAAATGCCGTCCCGTTTGCCAAAATGCTTCTAATTTAATAGCGAAATATTAATTTTGTTGAATAGAGAGCCTGTTTCATACATTTGCTGTATATAGTAAACACGTTCTAGCTTTTTTAACTACGGTTTAATTACAGTTTATTAATTGATTTTTTAATAGTTTCTTATTCAATCGCTGGAATTGGCAAAATTTTCTTCTTAGTAATTTGTAATACTACTTTCTTGTCAATTTGAGCATTGTAACTTACATCGACGTATTTCCATCTACACAGTGATTCTATTTATATAATGGCGAAACCCGACTTTATTTTATATTCATTTATAATTGTGTTTCAGTTTAAAGCACATGCGGTTGTATAATGAAAATAAATAGAATATTTATAAACCCATAGACGTTTTATAAAGCAAGATTCAAACGATCCTTTCATAAATAATTGTAGTAAATGATTTTTTTAGTAAATTATCGTCAAATAAATGTCATACTTTCTGTTGTATATTTTTTTAAGCAAAAATTAAATTCTGTTAGCGTTATCAACAAGTTACACAGTTTGCAAAAAAATTACTGAAAAATTACTGAAATTTCACAGATTGATGACATTTTGCACGGTATGTTCATATATATAATATCGATATCAATAACTGATAATATAAAGATATTCTTCTCAAAGAAACACAACAATATATAACTTACAAATAGGGATGTGACAACAGTAGTTTTTTTTATAATAAAGGTCGACTTAACATAATTAACGATATCAGTGTCCTCTTAAGGTATCTGATATATTATATTAAATATATATCTCTTATACGTATGTACCTACGTTTTCCAATATTCAAAGTGACTGTTTGTTACATGAATTTGTTACTTATCGATTCGGTATGTTTTTATTATAAACAGTACATGACCGTTTTATCAGTTTGAGTATTTAGGTAAATTATTAATTAGCACAAATATAAAAAGAAAAACAAAATTATTAGTATTTAACAACGCTAAATAAAAAGTAATATCGAAAATAATATATGCCATTTGAAATATCAATATCACTGGTGATCGAGAACGGTTCCGTAAACGTCACACGCAAATGAAAGCTGTAGTATGCCAATATAAGTCTCGGATAAGCTACACGATTACCTCTATTACAGCTTGTTAACTTATATACAATCGTATGTATATATATATATATATATGCATAATTATAGTAATGCTTATCACAACAGTATACTATTTTCCTAAGGGCATCGTTATATTTAATTAACATTCGATTAAAAATATGAAGACAAGTTTTACGAACAGCCAACATATGTCTAATACCTATTCTTAAAATCAGGTATACATATATTTTATATATGTATGTATAAAATACATTAGTCAGATAGTTTAATCGCATAAAATAAATAAATTTAACATAAAATAAGATCAAACTTCGATATAATTCTTTCGCGATTACCATTTCCGTTTCTTCTTTTTTTCTTGAGACATACGTACAGCTTCATTCAAATAACAGTTACACTTGATCTTTTCTAATGTAGTAAACAGATCTCATAAATCTTTTAAATAACGTGAAACGAAAAAAAATTTGCTCACAAAATAATGTAATTATTTTCATCATCGTTACAAAACTCGTAAAAATAATTTAATAGTCGATTTTACAATATCATGCACACACAAACTTTTTAATATGCTTCAGTCAGTGATCAAAATCAAATGCTAAAATATTGAATGCACTTGAATCATGCATACAATGACAATAAACACAAACAAATATTTTGAACCCTTTGTCAGACTACTGAATAACAAACACCAATTATTTAAAATGATATGCATCAGATAATTTATTTCGACTAAAAATCGTTTTACAATCAATCATGTTGAATTAATTATTCCGCAGTCGATCACTCACTAAATAGGCACTCCAATTTTCATATAATCTGAACGATTTTTAATATAGTTGACTAAGGAGATATCTCGAATATTTTTCACTGGAAATCTTCCCCAGAACTGTGGGGCGTGTCATGAATAATAAACAGACTCATGATACTTTTAATAAGATTTATAGGACGAAATCTTTATGAGATCTGTATGCTAGAAAAGAAAAGATGCGAATATTGTGAAATTTCTCAGCAAAGGTATCGACTTCACCTGAACTCGTAAATTTGTATACTGTGCTCTGGAACATGTCTCAGATTCAAGGATTGATACCTGAAACAACATACACAAAAGTATCGTTTTAATCATTCCATATTATATGTATGCGATATGAATTTTTCTTAAATACGGTTATTATATACAGTTCATATATCCAAAAATCAAATTAGAAATCGTTAGTGTTACAACTACTTTCTAACTTATAATATAGCGTTTTACCATTCGGAACTACGATGATAATAAAAGCCTTCTATCGTGGCGGCGGATTTCTGGAAGCAAATATAGTAAAATCCTGCGAAGGAGGCACCATTGATATCTTTGATCGTATGATCAGGTACCAGAAAGTGCTCCTTCCACCTCATAAATACAAAATCGGTTCCTTTCAGTGCCTCGTAATCAAATGTATCGGAATTGAACGTTTTGGCGTATTGGCAGAATGACTCAAATTTACTCTACAATAAGAATGAGAAAAACAGATACAGACGCACTATCTGCGATAAACTACATACAGAGCAACAGCTTGAGCGATAAGCTTACGAACCCAGTGTTTCTTGTCAACATCCTCGTCAGCATCCCATTTGCGAGTCAAAAAGGGATATTTTTTCGAGATGATTTCACCGTCAAAGAATGTCGTCAGCGTTGGAAACTCCTCCGTGAGACCTTTGATCTTCAGGTATCCACAGAGATAACTGTTTTCCTCGTCCACATGCTGCAACGGGACAAACGCGATATGAAGAATCAAACTGATCCTACCCCACGTGTACCATAAACAATCCTATTCCAGCTTATGTCAACTTAGATTGTACGCAAATATGCGAATCATCCGCTGTAAAGAGGAAGGGAGAGAGAAAGGGTGGAGAGAAAGAGTGAGGAGAAACGATTGTCTCAGGTATCCTCGCCGTCGTCGAATACGTTCCCTCTACGTCTGTTTTGACGAGATCACGATCGCCAATTTGTGGCGCAATTTCCGAAAAATGACGACATAACGGCGGCGCGGACGGCGGTCGGGGCAGGGAGAGGGGGCACGGCAGGGAGTGCACGACTAACCTGCAAAACCACCTCCACGTCGTAGCTGTTGCCCTTGGACTTTTGCGAGCCTTGGAAGCGTGAGCCATTATAGAGCAGGGACTTGGTGACACCCGGCTGCTTCGAGTTCGCGGGCGGCGGTGGCACCACGTCGACCTTCACCGGCATCCTCGCACGGCGTTGCCCCGAGCTTGCGTGCAGCGCAACGTTCAATTGTGGTCCGCGACGACGGCGGCGGCGACGACGACGACGACGACGACGACGACGATGACGGCGGCGACGGCGGCGGCGGTGACGACGGGCGACGCGGCGCCCCGCATATCACGATAGAGTGATCGTGTCGCAATGACTGCCGGTAATCCGCGGGGGTACGGACGTTTTTATGCACCGAGCCTCGAACCCAGACCACGAGCGAGTCCAGGGTGTACTTCGTGGTTTCCCCCCGCGGGCGAGGAGTCCTCTCCTGGTCCCAAGGCGGTTGCGCCTCGCGTCGTCGTCCGCGGCGTTCCTTTATCACCCTTTTTTCCCGTAAAACGGCCAAACGAGGAAAACTCCAACGAGAACCGAGCGTCCAAAGTTACCCGCTCTCGAGACGACGAGCGCCGGAATTGCCGGAAACCGCAAATTTGACGTCGGAGGTTGCATTCTAGGAGCGCGCTCTTAGCGCTATTTGTGTCATCTATCTTTGTTTTACGTTTAATAAACAATGAAGATAGAATGATACAAGTAGCACTAAGGTCGCGGTCCGATTCACGCTCACGACGCTTAAAAATCATTTCATCCTTGTTGTTTGTCAAATGTTGAACGAAGACAAATAATGCTCATGAGCGTTGTCAGCATAAATCGGACCACGGCCTA
>NW_017257402.1:5227-13758 GCF_001594055.1 Mycetomoellerius zeteki | reverse complement strand
CGAGCGATTGAATATGATTGGTTGGATCTATAAGTAACAACCAATTATATTCATTTGCTTGGCGAGCAGGCTAGCCGCTTTGTCAACTTGAACGCGCCTAGTGTCTCCCCAAATGCATCCGGAAGCTCTCCTCGAAAACATGGCAACCATTTGAATCCATTTCGAATAACGTTCAGAATAAGTAATGAGTAATAAATCCGAATAAACTTTGTTATTTTTACTTTATTGTTAAATAAATCCACGTGTAAGTATTCGATAATTAGTCACTTATTCGGCAAATTTGTTACTGAAAACAATTACAAGTATGACTTGCATCGTGTTGATCAATTGTGAATCGTATCTCAATTGTATAAATAAGTAGATCGGAAGTAGGATAATTAATAATATAATTAGCAAGTGCGAAACTAATAATAACAAAAGAGAAACAAAATTAATATAATAATTAGCTACTTATTTTATTCAGTATTCTTGTAAGCAAATCGCATGCTTTAAAATTTTATAATTATTCTAAAATTACCAGGCGAAATTGCAAAATGATGTAACTGTAAATCGGACATCGTTTTACAGTTAGCAATTTCCGTTTTTCCAAATTAGACAACTTGGACGGATTTAAGACGCTGCACTGACCAGCCGCCCTGCGAACCCGTGACCCAACCTGATCCGCTTTCCCTTTAATGTCAATTGATGCCAATGCAAGTATGGCGAAATTTAGCGATACGAACTCACACGAGATGACAGAGAATCATGTCGGTAAGCGATGCAATAATCAGTGGGTGCGACTGAACGTGGGCGGGACGTACTTCCTGACAGCGAAGACCACCCTGGCGAGGGATCCGAATTCGTTTCTCTACCGGTTATGTCAGGAGGACTCAGACCTTATTTCGGACAGGGTTAGTTGACACTGTTTCTTACCGGGAATTTCAAACGAACCCGTCCGAACAATCGTCGTGTTTCATCGTTCACGTTGACGTTGAGAATAAAGACGAACTTCTTCCCCGTAACAGAGATCCTTGCGCTTCCTCTACCGAAATGTGGTGAATGACTTTCCGTTTTGTTTTCCTAAGGATGAAACGGGAGCGTACCTGATAGACCGCGACCCCATGTACTTCAGTCCAATCTTGAACTATCTACGCCATGGTAAACTGGTTATCAACAAGGATTTAACGGAAGAAGGTGTGCTGGAGGAGGCAGAGTTTTACAATATCACTGAACTCATTCGGCTAGTCAAAGAGAGAATCATTCTGAGGGACACTCGACCGCAGAGGGATTTCAAGAAGCACGTCTATAGAGTTATCCAATGTCATGAAGATGAGCTGACACAGATGGTGTCCACAATGTCGGACGGATGGAGATTTGAACAGGTATTAACAATTATTTCATTTATATTTACTTTATATTTTGTTAACTAAAACATTGATTATTTTCCAGCGTGCAACATATGATACGTAGCGTTTTTCATTGGGAAAATTAAAGCAATTGAATACAAATTGGTTTACATATTTTCAATATTAATAAACAATTTAATCTTTTTTAGATTATGAGGTCATGACAACAAAGAATATATAATTAAAAGAGTTAAATTATTTAACATTGAAAATATGTGAATCGATTTGCATTAAATCATACTCGGTGTATACCAATGTTGCACTAGTTTTTTCACTGTCAGACTAGAAATTAAGATTAAGATTGAAATTGATTAGTTAGAAGAAAGGAAATCAATATAAAATTTAACAAATTTTGTTTTGATGGATCAAATTCAATCTTACTCTCAATATCAATTTCTAGTCTGATATGAGCATAACACAGTGAATCATTACATTCTTGTTGCTTGTCAATGTTAAAAATGAAATGATCACTGTGTTATGCTCTATCTCTTGCTAGAAAATAATTATTTATGCAATTTCTTGCATACCTACTATTAGTGACTTGCAATGACATTTCTTCTTGCTTTTTTTTTTAAATATAAATGCTATTTTCCTTCTGTTTTTACAGTTAATCAACATAGGTTCTCAATATAACTATGGTAATGATGATCACGCGGAATTTTTGTGTGTGGTAAGCAGAGAATACGGACCTAGTCAGCTCAGCAGTAAAGAAGAGGAATCTACGGATCGCGTCAAGGTACCACTATCCTATTCGACTGTCTCCCATCCTTATTTGAGCCAAAGTAGCCATGGCTGACGCGATCATTTTTGTTTTTGTTGTATCCAAGCTGATATACAATATGATAGACGCTGATTTATTAGCTATTCAATCATGTTTTTATTAAGTACCTTTACCATTTTTAAGTAAAACCATGTATCCCCTAAGTAATTTGTGTCGGTATTATTGTTTTCCATGTTGGATCGCATGAGACATTTATTAAGGCAATAAACATTTATTTACATGGAAATGCAAATGCTTTCCTGTCTGAATGAAAAGATATTATAAATTTCCAAGCACTCCATAAGAGGTATCTATTATAAGCTGAAGATCTACTCTTGCAATCCAACATTGATTTTTCTTGATTCTAACGCTATTGTAAAATTAAATAACACATTTTTTATCAGTTCTAATAAGATAAAATTAAAAAGAGCAGTATTATTTTTGATATTAACAATTTGCCTCTACTGATTGTTGGATTGGGTTGGGTAGAAAACCAAAGATGAGCTTTATCACTATATACGCGATAAAAATGATTTATATATACACATTTATTAGAGATTGAATTTTATCTCATGTTTTGTCACTTACTACGCTTAATTCAGCAATACATTTTTCTGCATATAATATTCTTGACAATTGCTTAGAATTGAATTATTTTGCTTAATTGTTTTATAAGGGGACAAAATGAAAAGAAAAACAATTTTATTGTAGATGTGAAATGTTCAGCAACAGATTTTATTAGGTGGCTTGATATTTTCTTCAAATCAAATTTGGAATAAAAATCTGTCTATCGAATTTTTATATTGTTTTATATGTATTTGTGTGTATATATATATATATATAAATATACATACATAGGCTTTAAAGTTATATCTTAAAGCCATGTTAACTAAAAAGAACCACCTAATAATGTGTAAAACTCAGAGGCCTGTTCGCATGAGCATGTTCTGCCTCTGATATTGTTGTATGTACCATATTATTATTATTATTATTACTATTATTATTATTATTATTATTATTATTATTGTACCGCATGCCGTTTATTGAATAAAGAATTTTTTCTTTCATTGGTTTGTGGTTATATATATATATATATATATATACTTTATGCCCCGTGACCTGCATGAATCATTATTGCATGCCAAATTATTCATCATATATTATATCCTTTAGACATAAGAGTGAATTGTCCACAGTGTATATTTTACCACCAATAGCTTATGTACAGTTTATACGATATGGAAAATTAGTATAGAAGTATTAAATTAATGTGTATACTAATATAATATGGGTTTGCTTTTCGATAAGGGTAGCTTTTGGGGAGCAAAGTATATAACTATAATTAGATTAGCGTATTGGTATTTCTCATTTTATTGGTTCATGGCAACAATATGTAACAGAGGCGGAACAATTTTTTCTATATAATAAAACTGTATAACTTCAATTTGCCGTAATAGATCTTTTAATTAGTGTTAAATATTATAGCTATAAGTGAAGTGAGATTAATACGATTTTATTAAGTTTAGATTATTGGATTACATTTTAGGTTTTGCAGCAGAAGGGTTCACGCATGTAATGTCTAGATCCGTCCTTGTTTTCCCTTGCCTCCTTTAGTTTGATCAACTGCGCTGCGACAAGATGAAGACTGTTTTCGTTTTTACATTTAAAGTATTAAATTATAAAACCCTTTTAAATACTCTTTTCCATTATATTCTCTCTATTCCTAGATAATGTTAATCTACAGGGACACTACAGTGCAAAGGATATAAAGAAAATTTTATAGTTATGTATTTATTACATTGCGAGATTGTACATGAAGCTTTAAAAACCGAAAGTAACACATTATTATTAATTTATTCCTCTTTATTAACAGTGCCCAGAAGACGAAAAGAAAAAAATGTCGATCTCATGAATGGAATAATTTAATAATTTCATACAGTTTATATACAGATAATCGCGCGCGCGTGTGCGCTATACGACAAACACAAAGTAAAAACCTTCCTTTTTCTATAAGCACATCTATCTGCTTTAAAAGCAGATATGTTATATATATATAAAAATATATATATATATTTAATATAGATAATAGTTCTATATTATTATAATAAATGACGTTGTTCCATAATGGCTGCAGTTATATTTTAGCTTTATTAAATACTTTAATGGATGAATGACATTTGTGGAGGCAATCAGTTTCATACAAATTTTTATGATAATGATAGTTTTTATCTTCAGTAATACATAGTAGTAATACATAGTAGAGATTGCCTTTTTGTACTAAATTGTACAAAAGTTCTTTTTCCCATCCGTATCCTTATCGTAAGATGTCTAAATTACTTACCTTCGCACTGCCGCTATAAACATAATATTTGTATATCTAACGTGATAATTTTCAAAACCCAAGAGACATACTAATAACTATCAGTATATAAAGCTGACTTTATACATGTATTGTTAATGGAAAGGAATTTTTTCTAAACGAAGCAATTGTATTACACTACTTATTAAGGATACAGATTTGACATATATGAGAGAAGTAGGGATTAAAATTCTTGAAAATGCTTGCAAAAGAAATTTTAAAGAGCCAGGCGAGCGTATACAATTTAAAAATATTCATTGCACATTTCATACACCATGTCTTAAGAAAAAATATGAAATATGATTACATTATCGCAAATCAATGAGATGTGTATTATCATACACAGGAAAAAAAAATTGAATTGTTTTCTTTTCGTGAATTATTTTGCAGTTACAATCTGATCCCCTACATCCGTGGTAATAAAGTGTATTTGCAACAGATGTAGGTTGTCAATTGTCCAAGGCCTATTAAAAGAGAAAAAGGAAAAAGTGTCCTAGATAATATATGTAAAATGTTAAATGGAAAAGCATATGTAATATTGGCTTGTTATAGATTGCTATTAGAATTATATTGTATACAAATAATTATTATCTTACGTATTTACACGGTAATTTTCTTTGTCGAGTGAATACAAACAGAACACAAATCAACAGGGCTGGGTAATCATTAAAATGTCAAATATAAAATACTTAAAAAAATGTATTTAAAATGTAAAATGTTTTTCGAATCCACTTTATGTGTAAAATGGGTAAATAGATATTTTAAATAGTTTTCAAATACAGAATGGTTTTCCTTACACACATTTTAATATACATTTTTTTAAGTATTTTACATTTAGCATTTTAAATAGAATTACATTTTAAATGGCATTTTAAATGTAAAAATACCCAGCCCTGCAAATCAATTGCATTTTGTACGTCATCGATCGGTGTTTGCTATTTCGGCATAGGCAAGGGACATCTGCCATCAAAAGGGATGTACATTAGATATTTATACGCAAGCAGTGAGAGGTATGCAACACAATGCATACATTGCATTGCGATTTTGGCTAGCAACAATTCATTTGGTACTGCGAAATTTCAGAAACTTTAGGACCAATATTGTTAATCCCGTGTGCTATGTACAGTGTTGTTAGGCTAATATAAAGCATTATTTTTTAGCTCAAACCCATGTATTCTAATCGTTAATTTAGTCGGCATTAACGTTCATTATTGTCATATTACACATGCGGATATATACACCCTCGATCCTCTTTATCTTCGTGTAAAATTTGTACTTTCATAGGTAGAGATTTCTAACGATTATAGATAAACTTACTCGGTGTTTGGCGTTAGGAAATAACATAGCATTTACATACATTAAAGACTAAAATATAATAATGGTAGGAGATATCGTTACGAGGTCAGCGACATATAAAGGAGTTATCGTATATGGAAGTATTTACACCATTGCATGTAAGGCTTCATTTACATTACATGAATTTCATTTTTCAGTTTTATTGATTTAGGAATTTACCGTTGTGAGACGTCGAGTGATTACGGCAAAAGTATGCGAGTGCTTCTAATTTAATTTTGAATTTGCTTTTATCGCACCTCGACTAGCATCGGGCTTCTCTGAAACAAGCTGCGCTAACTTGTTTACAGAAACTAAAGATATTTATTAATTGTGGAAAGATATATATACTCTCTAATGCTGAAGATATTTTAGTGGAACGGGTTCCGCATGTGTGTACATACAAACATCCATCGCGTCCTTGTATGTACATGGATGTGTAACGCGAAGCATAATCAAAATTTATTTAACGGTAGTTAAAGTATAAATATTCTGGTATGATAAAGCTATAGAACTTTAGAACTTTCTATGCAATAATTCTTATTCTTAGTAGTGCAATTCGCAGTAAGTGACGAAGAAAAACGTAGATATTTAATGCTGTTCATTTCTTTTTCGCCATTTGTGCATTCATAAATCTCGTATGTTCTAACATTATAAATTGGTAACAACTTTATGCATTGAATAATAATGATTCACACATGCGGCAACTGCTGACATTATATTTCCAATAGGTGAGCTTACGTTAAGTAGTCCTTATAGTTATAGTGTGTGATTTGTAAAGTGAAATAAAAAATTATAAATGCAAATTGTTTGTATTAATTGTAACTTATATGAAATAAAAGATTTATTATATACATTAAAGAGTGGCTTTTGCCCATACTTTCATTTATCTATATACTTATATATTATTGTATTTATGTCTCTACATTCATAACATTTACAATTGTGTACAAATGCACATATTAAAAAATGGAAATGCACGCACGCTAACACTTCGGATTAATAAAAAATATATTTATACACATACAGTACAACTTACAAATTCTTATAAACAATAAATATCATAAGTTAAATTCGTAATCTCGAGTACGACTGCAGACTCTTAAAAGTGAATCGATTGTGACATAGACATTCAAGGCATATTTGCTATTGTTTTTAAGGGTTGATCGAGATACTTGGCCAACGCCTGTGCTTTTTCGCGCAGTAATCCAAATCCTACATTTTCCTTTGCATACAAACACAAGAGTAAATTGGCTACCTCCGTGATAACGACTTTTCCTTCCTATAAAAATCAGGAAGAGTATAATTCTTGGCTTCTATAAAATTCTATAAATCTTGGCTTCTATAAAACAGTTAAGAAAACTCTGTTTAATCCGTTACTACCATACAATCCATGAGAACGAACTGCAATTCGTCTTCCTTGAAGGCATTTCGCCCATTCTTCTCGTAAGCTGTCCAAATGTTACTTGTGATAGCGGCTGTAACCCTAGCGTCCTTATCCCCGTAACCACTGTATGCTAATAATCCACCATCTCTGTTGAGTAATCTGAAATGTATATATAAATATGTAATCAATATCTATTTTAATGAAAAAATTCTGGTATAAGTTAAAACATGAAAATATTCTGGTATAATAAAGATGTAGGATTTTAGAATTTTTCATGTAATAACTTGTATCTTTACTAGCAATTTACATTATTATTAATATTACTGGGGTATCGATCTTTGCGATTTCTAAATATCGTGCACAAGAATAATTAACAAAAAAAAGGTACATATTCCCACTTTGTGCGAAGTTACTCTTGTAGGAATGACATGTTTTTAGAAGAAAACCTGAAATATTTACTGCAAGCGAATTTATACCGAAAAGAAATCAGCTTACACGACACTATTGACGCTGATCGCTGCAAAATTCTTACTCACAAAGTATTTTCCACGCCCCCGGTATTCGCCTGACTGAGAACCTGTGTGAGCGCCTTTGGCTTCAGCATTTTATTTTTGCTTTTAATACGAGTTTTTATTAACGATTTTCTATTAACAAATCCTATTTAATTATTATATATACATATGCACACGTAAACATATATTGCAGCGAAGTGTGTGGAATTTATTTCAACTTTTGTGAGCTCCTATGTTCTACGTCACCGGTTACCCTACCCTACCCCTACGTTCCACGATCAGCTGTTATCGCCGGACGCCGAATCAATAAACCCAAGAAGACTAAAACTAAGGAGGATCAACTCGTGTGGTGGGGGTGAGTCAAAAAACGTCCGCGGCTATTCACACGATGTGCAGCGGCACTGCGCATTGTGTGAAAGTTCGATATAAGAGCGACAAAGTGACGATTATAGAACGACAGAGCGACAACTATATAGAGCGACAGAGAGGACTAATGAAGCGCAAGAGTGGGGGAAGTTATCCGTCGCCACTTTTTGCCTCACCCCCACTACCGCTATTGGCACGAATTGACTCTCCTTAGGCCCGTATTCATAATCCAAACTTATTAATAAGTAAGACTTAAGTTGATGCTTAAGTGTATCCCTTGATTCATAGTCGAAACTTGGCGCAGGCTTGAGTTGACAGGAATAAGGTTTACTTGGCGAAGACAGACTTGTATGTTTATAGACTTTGACGTATTCATAATCGCAACTTGTTTAGAATAAGTAATATCTTAAGTATGTACGTATTCATAGTC
>NW_017257402.1:0-230 GCF_001594055.1 Mycetomoellerius zeteki | reverse complement strand
AGGACGATGCTCAGTAGCTCACTGCGCATCGTCCCCACCCTTTTGGGGACGATGCTCAGTAGTTCACTGAGCATCGTCCCATAGTTTACGCATGCGCGCATTTTGTTGCGCAGGTTGTGAGCTATAACCAAGAAGTTCTAGTCTTCTTAGTGGCTATAATCTTAACGTAACATTGGGCGAGTTAAAGACGGCAAAGCGGCAAGGCATGCTTACCGAGCGATTAAATATGA
>NW_017257401.1:42843-46131 GCF_001594055.1 Mycetomoellerius zeteki | reverse complement strand
TTGAATTCTTAATACTTTTATGAACAGAACGATGAAATGAATAAATTGATAGAAAGAAAATGCGTAGATGCTTATTTAAAAAATTGTCCTTTTTGCATATATATACATATTCCTTTTAAAGCAACTATGTGTTTTCTTTCCACTAATTAATTCATCTCATTCTGTTCATAAAAGTATTAATGTACGATTATAAAAAAATTAATAGTTTATGAATTATTTAATTTTATGTCAATATATGGCAGAATAAAATGTCTGGTAAATTGGTTTTTTGGTACATTACATTAATACTTTTATATGCAGAATAATTACAGTAATCGTATTGTGTAAAAAGAATTATGCAATTCCATATTCAAAGTGGAGATGATCTTGAAATCCTCGAAGCGCCTCCCCCTGTAAGAAAAACTATTACTAGTATATTGTACCCATTTTGATGCTGTACAACTTCAATAAATATATTACTTCATGTCTCTAAAAATAGCCGAAATTTTCTGTGAACGGAGTTACTGTCCCACTCTGTATACGTATATATATATATATATATATATTTACATTTCTCTTACATACTTCTATACTTTTATTTAAAATAGGACCTACCTCGCAGATAAAATTATATCCAAAGTAGAAATGTCCTAAGCCAAATTTTACCTCTGTCTGTTTTATTTGCAATATAAACTGCAAAATCTAATTGAAATAAATAATTTAATAAGCATTAAATGTATACTACCATTCTTGACAGGTCGGACACTTGTATAAATTTTATCAAATGGATGAGTAAATTTAAGATAATATGAAATAACTTTCAAAACTCGCTTTCATTGTATAAAATAAAAAATAATTGTTAAAACTTTTTCTAGCTTATGCTTACCGGTGGCAGAATGTGTCTATATACAAGTATCCTAAAATATTATATATAACACAATTAATATCATTTTTAGACCATGTGAGAGACACAATCGATAAATTAGAGCCCTATACAGTCGAAGCTAGATCTTGAAATGCTTAAATAATTCAATATTGAATCATTAAATATGATATACCTATGTATATGTACTTGACATACATACTACAATTGTAGTCCATCGAACTGTGCACCGAAATATTTCCGGACTAAACACAATTAAACCACTGTAGTAATTTCGCGAATTAAATTAAATTTTAATAATTTCAATACTCAATCAGGCATCATATTTCAAAGATGTTAATATGCTGAAAAAATTGCAATTAAACTTATAACACAATTGTTATGTAATGTCGAAACTTTGTACATAAACCTTTGATGAAGTTTATGTAGATGTGCGAATTTTGAACGGTAATAATATTAGGAATAAGACAGTTAAAATTCTATATGAAATTTGGTTATAACTATTTATCTATTCACGTACATTCTCATCGTGATTATAATTCGACAATTTGTAAAGAATTGCTACTGTCTCATTTATCTGAAATTATATTAACATATAATGAAGGTTTGTAGTAAAACTGATAACTCTGGATTCAATGAATAAAATTTCATCCTTTCAAATAAAACTTTGACACATATAATTTTAATGTTGCTTGTGCTTATTATTCTAATTATAAATAATTATTAATGCCTTTAATTTACTGTAACAATACCTTATAGTAAACAATTTGACATACGTAGTTTAATGTGAGAAATAATATGCTAAACAAAACGAAAATAAAACATCTATACAAAATCGTGATAGATGTGTTTCAACAAATGTCCATATTATCTCATGCCCTCCAAACACCTGATACATTAATAGACAGAAATCAATAACTTTTCCTCCAAGTACCATATCATTTGCATTAACATTTGTACTTGGAATACTATGTTTAGTTTGTGTGATATAAGGCATAGTTGTAGGTGGACATGCCTGTAAATAAATTGTAATTGTTATAATTAATCAAACCGAGAGACATATACGAGAAATACTAAGCAAAATATATTTTTAACGTAGAATTCGATATAAACAATAGCATTATAACTTGCGGTTCTCACAATGTGTGATTATTTCACGTAATTGAAATTAATTATTCTGGTTCATATATGTATTACATATATAGGGTGTCTCATTTTAACTGTTGCATCAAATTGTCTCAAAACAATACGGAAAAGAGAGAAAGAGCGTATTTCAGATAAAAGTGAAACGATTTCGAGGGGGATATATTTTTTTTAACATTTTTTGAACATGTTTTTGATACATTGTTTCTTTATTTAAAGACATTTTTTTAAATTATATTTTTAATAACGCATTTTTGTAGTTTATTTATTTTAATTGTTATTATTTTTATTGTTAAAAATTAAAATTTTTTAAATGATAAAAAATTACATTTTTCTTTTAAAGTACCTGGAATATGCACATATAAAATAAATTATGCAATGTTTCATTACGATTCACTGATTAGTTACAAAAATATGGAACAAATAAATATTTTGTTTATTTACTGGACAATTAGTTCATGCATCGCAATGTAACTCTATATAAATAATCCTGAATACATAATGTACTTATATAAAAAAGTTGAGTTTTCTATCATTCATTCTATATAATGCATTTCCATATGTTTTTATTAGAGCACATTTAAAAAGATGCTACTATTTATTAAAATAACTTATGATCCAGATGGTAGAGCGTCACCTTTACTGCATTATCTTTAAACGTGATTTAGAATAATCAGCAATTTTTTCATAATTTTTGTTATAATTTTGTTATAATTTTGAAAATATGTATAGAACATCCTTAATTCTCTGCCTCTACATTTAACCGACTATAGCACCTATTCGAATTTAAATATTTTTTCCATCGTATAGTTTTAAGGAGATCGTAAAGACGAATGGTCATATTGAGAATAGTACTTACGTGTAATCGATACATGACTACTCATCAATATCTCCCGCACACGTAAATATTCATATAACAATAATGTTCTAATTGTACGTCGAAGTCCAATTTTAAGATTCCATATAGCTTCTTCGTACAAACTACTAGTCTGTGGACTATTATTTCATAAATATAGATTGCACAGCTTTTATATGAAGCAAATGTTTTTATGACGTAACAGCTCTGGAGCATCATATTGAACTAAGAAATAATAAAGATCTCAATTTTGAAAATTTTTGTCGTTCTCAGCATTAAAACTCTAATTAAATATAAGTCGCAGACAAGTATTAATGCGTATTCTTTAATTCTAGAAAAAAATTTTCGAATGAGTAACAGAGAAAAAAGTAATTGTTATACAAAAATTACGTGCGTTTCGGTAATACGGATAACGTTAGAATTCACT
>NW_017257401.1:33313-42735 GCF_001594055.1 Mycetomoellerius zeteki | reverse complement strand
CCCCCCCCCCACACAGTAGAGTTATACCCGCTAAAACTATCGCCGGTGCCTATCCTTAGGTCGTGTGGGGACGCCTCGGGTACGCCACTCTTTCGAAGCGCTCCCTGACTCCATCGGCCTGGGCCGACTCTAACTTCAAGGGGGGAGGAGATTCATCGATCGTTAATATGATCGTCGGGTCCTTCCGCCGCGAAAGGATCTATCTAAGTGAGGTGAGAAGAGGCACCACCCCTTCAATTCCACCTTCCCTCAAAATGAGAGGGGTGAGCAGATGCGTGGTCCTAGTTACCTGTTCGTAGCCCCGCACCCCCACGCACGCCACCCGCGCGACCCAGTGAGCGCCGGGTCACGCACGTTTCTTAAGGGACCCGTCCTCCCCTCCATATAATGATCATGTTTATATATACTCTGCAATATTCGTTGAATAATTTGTGAAATTATCCATTTCATTTTTTCTATTTTATCATTTTCTAACTTAGCTACTTTTTTCTTATATTATTTTCGTTTTTAAAGTAGCGAATTTATGTCTTTAAGGTAGAGAATTTGTATTGTAAAACAGAGAAAATATGTTTTAAAGGAGAGAGTTCGTGTTCTAAAGCAGCGAATTTGTCAGCTTTACTCCATTTGAAAAAGAAACGAAGGCATTAAACATATGTTTATATTATCAATTTTATTTGACAATAACTTTTCAAGGAATGACAAGCGACAATTAAAAAACATATAGAAGGTCACTTAGGATCATGATCTTGACTATATATGTCAAGATTATTGAAATTGGCGATAGGTCGCTCATTTTCTCAAGTTTTATCAAAAAATATGTTGGCACAGTGAATAATTTTGTTAAACAAACAAGTATATGTTTCCTTTACACCTGATTTATCTCATTATTCTATTCATAAAAGCATTAGGATATTACGATTATCAAAAAATTAATAGTTTATGAGGTATTTAATGTGTCATGTCAATTATTATATGTGCCAAAGAAATGTACTTATAATATTATATCTCGTAAGTTATTATTATTCTTATATTTCTAACTTAATATTTTGTTTTGAAGAATGATTATAGAGAAATCATGTTATATAAGATATCGTATAATTTCAGTTTAAAAAGCGCAGATAAATATTACATCTTCTTAATTAAGTCTGTCATCGTATCTCTATCTAGAAAAGAATAACGTGATCACAATTGGCCTCCCTTGAAGCAGTTGCACTCTTTCACAGAAAGCATTTTTTTAAATATTTTTTGAAATATGTCGATGTGAAAGTTAGATTGAGACATTCTGTATACATATATACCCACATGTAAGAAATCATTGACTCGATAAAATCTGGAACTTGTGTATCTAAATTGAATAAAAAGACTTATAGTTATGTCTTTTATTAATGTTATGACATTTGCATTATGTATAAGCATATCCTAATTGCGTTAATAAGTAATCAGAAGTCAGTCTAAATCAGAATTATTTTATTTACTTTTTACGTTTCAATATAATATTTTATATATGAGATTGGAATTTCGTTCCAAATTTGCCTAAGCGCTATTCCCAGCTCGTACAGGTTATTTGGCTCTTCTTCGCGGCGTCATAATCGTCGTTCCATCTCGTCTCAAACGTGTTCGTATTCAAATCTGGGCTATTAGCGAGATGATGGAGCAATGTGATGACATGTCGCTCAAAAAAACGCTGCGATACATTTGTCGTATGGGGCGGAGCATTGTTCTGCATGAATATAAAATTCCGGCGTAACAGACGCTGCAGAAGCAAAACTTGAGGCCGGAGGACATTATTCACACATCGAATGACCGTCAATGCTAGCGGTGGCAGAATTATTAATTCAGTCCGTCTTTTGAATGAAATGCATCCCCATACCATCACTGAACCGCCGTTACGAGCTCTTATTGGCTTAACGCAGCGTCAATTATAACGCTCCCTTTATCGGCGCCAAGTGCGTATGCGAGCATCATTGTCGTAAAGGTAGAAACGCGACTCGTCCGGAAAATACGCGGTTCTTCATTGCCTCGCGGTCCAATTTATGTCATTATGCTCAAATTCGAAGACGAACCCGACGATGTGCGAGTATAAATCCTGTACTTGTGCACGAGAGCGAGAACGAAGTCATCTCTCTTAAGCGACGACGAATCGTTTGTTCGGTGACATGATGTAAAGTAGAATTTTCAGGTTGAACACACCTCGTTCGTCTTGCCAAAACGTGGCGATCAATTTGTCGTTCTTATTGGGTTGTTGTTGCACGATGACGGCCACTTCCCTGACATATCGCGTATTGTTCTGTTTCTTGGTAACGTAACCACGCTCTATTCATATACAGATACAGATACACCCAAACGTTGCGCTAGAATATGCAACTGTCTTTATTATAAGCACGAACTTCTCAATAGCCTCTGTCGAGAAAAGAGAAGACTTCAAGTTCGCGCTAAGCGAGTTTGAGGATGTGCGTCTGCAAACGAGAGTTTCAATTTTGGAACTTCGCGCGTGACGCGAAACTCTCGTTTGCAGACGCACATCCTCAAACTCGATTAGCGCGAACTTCAAGTCTTCTCTTTTGTCGACAGAGGCTATTGAGAAGTTCGTGCTTATAATAAAGACAGTCGCATATTGTAAATTTTTAAAATGCCGCGCAAGCACTTGCCAGTATCCGAAGTTGCTCGCATAATCGCACTTATGAAAGAAGGGTACAGTATGCGTTATGTAGCGCAACGTCTTGGTATATCTGTATCTGTAGTGAATAGAGCAAGGTTACGTTACCAAGAAACAGGACAATACGCGAGACGTCAGGGAAGTGGCCGTCATCATACAACAACAATCTGACAAATTGTTCGCCACGTTTTGGCAAAACGAACTCCAAGGTGTGTTCGACGTGAAAATCCTACTTTACATCATGTCACCGAACAAACGATTCGTCATCGCTTAAGAGAGATGGTTCTCGCTCTCGTGCACAGGTGCCAGGACTTACACTCGCACATGGTCGAGCTCATCTTCAATTTGCGCATAAAATGGACCGCGAGGCAATGGAAAACCGCGTATTTTCCGGACGAATCGCGTTTCTACCTTTACGGCAATGATGCTCACATACGCACTTGACGCCGACAAACGGAGCGTTATGATCGACGCTGCGTTATGCCAATAAGAGCTCATAACGGCGGTTCAGTAATGGTATGGGGATGCATTTCATTCAAAAGACGGAATGAATTAGTAATTCTGCCACCGCCAGCATTGATAGGCATTTGATATGTGAATAATGTCCGGCCTCAAGTTTTGCCTCTGCAGCGCCGGAATTTTATATTCATGCAGGACAATGCTCTGCCCCATATGACAAATACAACGCAGCGTTTTTTTTTAGCGACATGGCATCACATTGCTCCATCATCCCGCTAATAGCCCGGATTTGAATTCGAACACGTTTGGGACGAGATGGAACGACGATTAAGACGCCGTGAAGAACAGTCACGAAACCTGTACGAGCTGGGAATAGTGCTTAGGTAGATTTGGAATAAAATTCCAATAGCTTTGATCCAGAGATGCATAAATATGTGACAACGACTAGAAGCGGTGATTAATCAGAAAGGAGGAAACACCACACAATGTTAAATACACCCACGTACATATACATGTCCATCTCTTCGCCTCTCTCTCTCTCTCTCTCTCTCACACACACACACACACACACACCCCACCCCCATCCTTCCCCCTCACACACACACGCGCGCGCGCGCGCGATTCCAAATTCCGACCGACAACCCCCACGTGGTGCACTTTGAGCAACGCTAATGACCGTTATTTTTCAGGAAATGACAAGAGCACGTCGAAAATCTCGATCAAAAAGACATCACATAATGATCCTTTAACTTCAAGATAGAGTAACTCTCTCTCTCTCTCTCTCTTTGTCAAAAATGATTATAATAAGATTTTTAAAAACATTTTAATGGTTGAAATTTCTACTTTTCAAATCGACAATTGATATTTCAATCTGATCGATTGTTCATGGAGCTACGCGGATACAAATGGGTACCCGTCAAACTTGAAAATTTTGATCAAACTTTACAAAGGTCTATGGCGTGCACTAAAAATTGCACAATAATGCGGTTTACAGCATTCGAAAGAGTGAATCTTCACCTTCAATATGCTTTTTTATTGATTGTTGTACGATTTTTTTTCACCGAGTTATTGAACATTGAAGCAAAAGTGTCACTTTGCAATGTTCAATAACTCGGTGAAAAAAAAACAACAATCAATAAAAAAGCATATTGAAGGTAAAGATTCACTCTTTCGAATGCTGTAAACCGCCTTATTGTGCAATTTTTAGTACACGCCATATACCTTTGTAAAGTTTGATCAAAATTTTCAAGTTTGACGGGTACCACTGCGACGATTTTTCACCGAGTTATGGTGTTCTGAATATTGCGCAATTTTAAACGTGTTCGAAAGTGTTCCTTATTTTTTGTTGAGTAGTGTATATTACTCAAAGGTTTTTAAGTGTTTCGCATTGTAAACGTGTTTTGACGCGCAATATCAATAAAAATAGCTTACGAAGTAAATGTATACACATGTACTAACCCGAGGATGGTTCCAGAAATCAGAACATATATGATAATGACAATTATCGGATAATTTTTTATAAACAATAAATACGTTGTATAAAAGGAATTTAGGATGTAATTAGGAACAAAGAATATAAAAAAAAGATTATAATATGCTACGTCAGCAAAAATGTATAAAATCCATCCGATTATCATTCGAATTATCCAATTATGTAGCCTTTGGTATTCCTTTGGCATTCCGAGAGCTTCCAACGTGTCGTCTACTATAGCAAGTTCACGTAAGCACATTTTCAATTCCTTTAAAAATATCGTATGATCGATTATGCGACATAAAAAGAAGTTATTATAAATTTATATTAGAGTAAAACTCGTTATTGCAGTGTGTGTACAGGAAATGTGACAAATAAAAAGTTAAATGATGATATAAGTACTAAAATTAATCTGTTCAAAAACTTTTTATAAATTTGTATTTGTCTATAATTGTGAATTCAAGACTTTAATGCTGTCAATTAAAAGTACTGTTGAACAAAAGATAAATAATATTAAAAGATCAAGTATTATTATTATATAGGGACAGGGAGTACATTTTAAAATTTTTACCTTAAAACGACAGAAACTAATGAGAATTAATATAATGGTGATCAAAGGTTTGAAAGTGCTCAAGTATATGAAATCATCCTGTTGATAGATGTATCTTGGATAGTAATTCGAGTACGTAAGAAAGCTCCATTTTGCCAAAACATAAAGGCAAGAGAGATACGGCCTAGGTTGTCCAAGAGGATGTTCGAACATACCCAAATCCCACAACGAGTTAGTGGTCATTAATGGTGTCAACGCTCTTTCCAGCGTCTCTGTCATAGTTTCGGAGTCGTCGGCTAATATTTAAATTGAATTAGTTCTTGCTGTACGAGATATCGACACGTTTTAATATTTTTTATAAGAATTTCGGAAATAATTTTTGCAGTTCTTCCAGGAACTTTCTGAGAACTTCACTGTAAGATATATGTACTGAAGGATAAAGAATGAATATACCGTTTAACTAGCAAGTATTGAACAACAGAATGGACATACAGATAATCTAAATTAGATTGCCTTTCTTTTCGCAGAATTTTTATGTACGTAGAGTAAGGCCACTAGTTATGGATTACTCTTGAAAAAAAAATTCATATTTTTATCTAGAACGATATCAAACAATTGATAAAATATTGAACAGTTATAATTGATCATTTTCAGATTACATTATGGATGATTTTATTTCATATCGGTATTGTTTTAATTTTAATTAAATGAAATAATGACAATTATCCACAATTAGAACCTATGTTCTAATTGTTCGATCAGTTCAACAAATACTTTGTTCTTTTTGGATTTACTTTCAACTGAGCATAATATTGACTTTTTTTGTAAAGTCTAATGCTATTTACTACTTCCTGTAAAAGCCAAAAGGCGAGTCTTATGGTATTACATTTTAAATGAATTTTTTTAAAGATAAATATCTTAGTTTAAGTCTCACGTTTTATTAATTAACGACATCAATAAAATGTTTAGCGCTATTGCTAATAAATAAAAAACAACTGACACTTGAAAAAGATAAAACAAATGCTAAAGAATCATGTGCATTATTGGATAGAAAATACTCTAATTATTTAAATATAATGTGTAATCTGGAACTAATGCCTGATCCGCATTTAATGCTTTTACCCTATTATTACGAGACACAACGATTATAAATGTAACTATACTTGCGACATTATGTCTTTATACTAAGTACAAATGTGTTTAATGGATGCTTTTTACTTACATGGCTTCTAACGACACGTCGATTTGAGTTGAAGCTGATAACTTTGATAAAATATTTCATACATTAAAGTTGTTTATGTCCACAATACAATGCTCTTTACAAAGTAAAAATATATAATTATAATTATTTTTATAACAATATAATTTATTAATATAAACGTCATATAAAATAAAACGTTAATTTTATTATTCTTTTTTATTTTTATTCTCAAAATATTTTTATATACATATATAATATAATTTTATGTACTTACATGTATACACCATTTTAGTATTTATTTTCATAAAGTAAAAGGTTTACACAATATAGCCCAGGGAAGAATGGAACAGATCTGAACAAATCCGAATATATCTCACCAGGTCTGAACCACTCCGATCTAATTTGATCAAAATATTGCCTTATATAACCAGATCCACAATTAGACATGATGAGATCTGATTTGATCCTTGAACAGATCTGGCCTGCGAAAAATTTTCTTACAATATTAATTAATTCAATTTTATTGCTGAAATAAGTATTATCGATTAGCGTCATATTCAATAATGCACGTAACAAAATTATGATTAAAAAAATTTTTTTTCCGTTTAAATTCGTAAATTAATTTTATGGTGCTTTCAAGTGGTCACCCATCCGAAGCTGTACCACATCTAGCGCTGCTTTACCTTTGCGATCGTACGGGAACTGCTACTTTGATGATCCACAAACACTAAAAGTTAATGCATATGTAGGTATGACGTATCTAGTCAACAGATCACACACAGCATGTAATATTGTAGTAATCTTGTAGTAATATTACAAATTTGCTGTAATATTGCATGATAATATGTTAGTAATATTGTATAAATATCGTTGCAATATTAAATGTCCGCGGCAGATTCATCGTAAAAATATTTCTGTAATATTACTTTAATATTAGACAATATTTCTACATATTGTGCTAATATATTGCAATATTGCGATATTTCCATACACTGTAGTAATATTGCAGTAATATTACATATTATTGTGAGAGGGCAGGTGATGCAACGACAATAAAAGCGTACACCGAACGTGATTTAAGTAATACAAGTTTTAATGAGAATGTAGACAGCGTACACAGGACGCGCGAGTAACGTACACGCGAGAGCAGCGACAGAAGCAAGGGAGCTAGTAAGAAGAAAGTGGGGGGAACTCCCGAGCGATTGGCGCCCGCACCGCAGAACTAGGGACTAAAGATAGATGGCGGTGCGTCTTGTCTGACCACGGGTCGTCTAGGATAACTGAGCCCGCGTAATCCAACAATTATAAATATGGCTACAATAATAAATATCCGCAAAAAATTCATCGCAAGAATATTTCTGCGATATATTTGCAATATCGCTGCAACATTATGATATTTTACAAAATGTTTAGACTAAACTCAGTGAATGTTCATTACGCGAATTATTTTACATCGGCATTTTATATTCAAACTCATATTATTAAATGTGTGTGCTCGTTATCGATTTGCTTTCAACGATTATCTCCGTCGACAGTTATTCTGTTAAAATTGTTGCGCGCTTGTTACCGGTACCGACACTGTCAGGATTCATGATAGTTTTTCTATCGATCAGCTGTTTGCTTCGCGTTACACGATGTATACATTCGCAACCTTTCCTTTGTGCTCGCGAAGCGAAGGATATCTCTCAATGCGTGTATGTACCTATCGCTTAACGATCAAGTTCAGTTGACTTCAAATAAAGCTCAGCAGCACATCTCATTGTACATCGCTCTGATTCTCTATTCTTTTCGACACCTTCTGACTCCTCGTGATCGTTCGCGTATAATTCCGACACCACCAGCGGACCTGGTTTCCGGTACCACTTTCCCTTCACAATACTCACAACACAATATTTAATTCAGTTTTTTTAATTGCTAATGTATTATTGCTAAATATTACACTCTAAATTACGTATGATAAAGTCATGATAAAAAACATTCGGAGGCCTAGAAAGTACTCCTAAAACAAGGAATCTCTGGGAGACATGCCAACTCGATTTATGTACTCCTTATTATAGGACTGCTGGACGATTTTCTTCTTACGAGTAGTATATCCCTTTTGTGGCTGGGCCGCGTATTTACTCCGTAAGTAAGAAATATAAATATATATATAATATAATTATATAAAAATAAGTTAAGAACAGAAGAAAAATATTGTATATTGACGAAGTAAAAAAATTATAAATGAATATTAAATATAACTGCAATATATACAAATAACATATAAGACAAAATACATCTTATTTATATCCATTGTGAGTTATGTTCAATCCATATTTCTAATTTTTTTACATTTAATACTTAATATTTATTCAGTAATAACTTAAAACATAGTATTATTCATATCTTAGAAAGATGGCATTGCGATAAAATGCATTGTAATGTTTCAACATTGTTGCAGTAATATTGCAATGCGATAAACTACAATGTAATAATTGAACGATATTGCTGTAATATTACAGTGCATATTGCAACCATTGAATGATATTCCGATACTATTACAATGCGATATATCATATTGCAATATTTGAACGATATTGCGGTAATACTTCAGTGCGATATATCATATTGCAATATTTGGATCATATTGCGGTAATATTGCATTGCGATGTATCACACTGCAATATTTGGACGATATTGCGGTAACACTGCATTGCGATATATCTCACTGCAATATTTAGATGACATTGTAGTAATATTGCAGAATGGTATATCATAATGTAATATATCTATAGTATTTACGTAATATTGCACTGCAAGTTGTAATATTATTGCAATATTGTAATCTCACTGCAATATTACTGCAATATTACGTGCTGTGTGGGATGTTGTACATACACTCTATACATGGTTATATATGAATACATCTAACCAGGTCTGAGCAATCATAAAATACACCGAAGATCAGGTTATACTCCATGTTCATACATGATTATATATAATCAGATCTGTGCAGATATGATAAATCATATTTGAGCATATTTAACCAGATATAATTTGATCTCTTAGGAGATCTGATGTGATCAGATAATGTACGATTAGATCG
>NW_017257401.1:31880-33171 GCF_001594055.1 Mycetomoellerius zeteki | reverse complement strand
TTAGAGATCTGATAATGTCTCAGTATTTCGGAAGAGTTCTGAATAGATCTGTTATTTATAATAATTAACCAACAGCAGTCAGATCTAGTGAGATGGAATTCTAGCCTAGCATGACAGGATGGATCTGATCTGTTCTGGCCATGCAAATCTGACAAGATTAAATTATATTCAATCAGATTTGACTCTAAATTTCAGATCTCATTGTGTCCCATTTTATCAAATCAGTCATGGTTAGATCTTTTTCATTTTTTCCCGGGACTGCAAATAAAATTTGAGATTTCGGCTAATTGTTTTTTCCCTTATATTTTATAATTCACTGTAAAATTCAAATATACAGGGTCCGGCAAAATGATCTCCCACATTTTAATCTTTAATAAAAACGCCATTATAAATGCTATTTAGATTTTATTTTTATTAACTGAAAATGTATGCTATGCCATTTGTTTTTATTAAGTTTTGAAAATTACAGAGTCCAAGTGGCGACCATTTTTTTCGATACACATTCGAAGCTGATTTCTGAAAGTTTCCATCACTCGAGCAGTAATTTGAGGCGATATTCCTGTAATTTCTTTTTAAGGCTGTATTCTTTTTAAGGCTGAACCTGTAGCTCTAAAATTTGAAACCCACAACAGTATTGTTTTGCGATCTGGAACTGGAGCATGTCTACCAAGCGCGAAGTGAGTACGAAAAGTTCTTTGCGTCGTAATCACAGATTCGTTACTTTTCAAAAATGTTTCGATAACGAAGGCACGATGCTCACCCGTCCAATTCATGACGACAACTGAAATGGCAAGGCGTGAGCTACCAACCGACTACGCTAAGCTCCCCCTCTCTTCAATGATTCGGGCACAGTAGCGGTGCAAAATGTGGGAGATCATTTTGCCGGACCCTGTATTAAACACATGCACAAAGGAATATCACAGGAACTGCCTTCTATCTATATAGTGATGGATTGTAAAACAATGGAAAAGAAATAATGGAAAATATATCATCAATTTATCATATAATGAATTTAATATGATGTTTCATCTCTTTTTGTAATACTAGATGAAAAATAAAGCGAGTAATATAAATATAAATGTATAAAATATTATCGTGCGTGTGTGTGTGTTATATTAAGGGAAACTGAGGTTTCGCAGCCGGTTATCATATAGGATTGATTGTCAAAAAGCTAATAACTCAACCATGCATTCTCTTTTTATTGTAGATTGCTCATTAAATCATGTAAAATAGCCTGCGCCACAAAATCGTGTTTATTACTTACACATACGCACGCACGCACGCACGCACG
>NW_017257401.1:27550-30934 GCF_001594055.1 Mycetomoellerius zeteki | reverse complement strand
ATGAAAGAGAATTTATTATTACTTTTATTTTTACTTTTAAATTATAATTATCTTTTATTATTTATTTTTATTAATTACCATTCCAATTTTAAATTGTTTCTTATAGTTTATCTTACTCGATCTAGCAGCGCCAAGTGTTTTTACATGAAAAATTTTTCTATTTAAATTAATTTTTTTCATTTTACACATTTGTTGATATCAAATCGTTTATACAAATAATACATATTAGATTAATATTCATTATTTAATTTGGCTATCAAATCTTTTTTATGAATAATACAAAAAATTTTGATAAATTTAATTAAATTAACAGAATTTAACTTGGCGCCACAATTGTTGATATCAAATCTTTTATACAGATGAAACATATATATCATTAGATTTAATAAATTTTGTAATATTAAATTAACAGAATTTAACTTGGCGTCACAATTGTTGATATCAAATCTTTTTTACGAATAATACAAAAAAATTTGATAAATTTAATTAAATTAACAGAATTTAACTTGGCGCCACAATTGTTGATATCAAATCTTTTAAACAGATGATACATATATCATTAGATTTAGTAAATTTTGTGATATGATTTTCATGTAATAATTTTTGAAGGGGAATAAAGCCATTATAACTTGGGTTGGAATGTATCATATACAAAGAATTTCATCAAACAGCATACGCAATTAGTCATCAGTTCCACTGCCGATTAAGTAATTGACGTTGATGAAACCGGCCCAAATGGTTTCCATACGAGAAGCACGCACGCTTAGTGCTTTTTTTACCTTTTTCAACAAGTCATCATAAAACTAGCTTAATTTTTGTTATTTGTACAATTATTTGGAATATTCAGAGCAAAATTTGTAATATATATATTTTTTATATTTAATTTTTATACTTAAATATTATTAATGATCTACAAATTGTTATTATTATACTTTTTATCATGCATAATAATGCTGTCCTTTTGTAAATGTATAATTGCAAAGTAAAATGTTGATCAATTATTCACAAATAATTTCATGTCTTTAAATTATAGGGACTTAAATCTAAAACTTTGTAGGTAGATTGGAAGCTTATGTTAAATACATTATTTTTAAACTTAAGAAGCGCCACTAACGGTCTGAACGTTAAGATGTTGAACTATTCTAAATTCATTTTAAATTAATTAAATTCAGAAATTATAATTGCGTGCCGATATGATTGTCGGACTTTCAACGCAAATCTGAAATATCAATAATCCCCCCAAATTTCCCAACTTAAAAAACTGTAATAAACTTCTTTTTTTTTGCGAAAAATAATTGAAAAAAGTTTATTGTAGAAAAATCGAAACATTTATTTTTGTAATATTTATGTTGTAATATACAATATTATTTATAAATGTAATATTAATTTCAAAAATATGACAAATTTATATATGACAGCTTAATCCTAATATCTTCCTTAATACAGGTATGACTTCTACCAATAACACATTTGTTGGTACAATATTCATCGCGAAATGACGTGTCTCTTTCAAGTGATCTTATCTCTTTTAAAATATAACAGCCCGGTAAACAATTTTTTATGCATAATTATACATAAACGATTGTACATAATTTGTAACCGTTTTAAATAAATTATGTATAAATAAGTTCTGTATACCGTGTTTATGTATAATTATGCATAAAAAATTGTTTACCGGGCTGTTATATTTTAAAAGAGATAAGATCACTTGAAAGAGACACGTCATTTCGCGATGAATATTGTACTAGCAAACGTGCTATTGGTAGTCGTTATATAGTTAAATATAATATTGTACCAAGCAAGCGTATTATTGGTAATTGTTGTAGGTTATGCCTATAATGAGAAAGGTATTAGGAACAAAGAGTGATACATTCATCTGTCATATTTTTAAAATTAATGTTACAATTACAAACAATATTGCATATTACAATATAAATATAACAAAAACAAATGTTGTGAAATTGCTACAGAAATTTAAACTTAAAAAGTTTTAGATTAGAACAGTTTAAAGATTAAAGACAGGAAATTACTTGCGTATAATTGGCCAACATTTTATCTTACAATTATACATTTACAAAAAAACATTGTTATTTATGATAAAAGGTATAATAATATCAATTTGAAGATCATTAATAATATTTAGGTATAAAAATTAAATATTTAAAATATACATACACATTACAAATTTTGCTCTAAATGCTCCAAGCGATTATAGAAATAAAAAAACTAGTTATTGGGTATGGGAAGAAATTTCCGCCCATTGTAGAGAGACATCGTTAGTAGTACTGCTTGGGTGTTTGATAAAATAGCAATACATGTATTTGAAAGGTGAGTGTTCAAGCTTTGAGCCCAGTAGTTGACATTTATTCGAAGACCAATAAACAAGAGTAACTTTTTTTGCGTTGAAGGTGTCGGAATTTATTCCAAAAAAGCAACATTTGCGGGAAGTTTTACTCCATTATTTCATTTTAAAGAAAAGTGCTGCGGAAACACATTGTTTGCTCATAGATATTTACAGTGAGCATGCTCTATCGAATACTACTTGTAAAGAATGGTTTCGGCGATTTAACAATGGCGATTTCGACGTGCGTGACAAAGAACGCGAAGGTGCACCGAAAAAATTTGAAGATGCAAAATTTGAAGATGAAATCATCCGAAACCATCACTGGCGATCGTTATTGACTACAACTGATACGTTTGAACGAAGCTGTGAAAGAAAAATGATCGGAATGGGACAATAGGCACTACAAGCTGATTCTGTTACATGAGAGGTCACACGTTGCAAAATCGATCAAAAAATACTTGAAAGGAGTGAAGTGAGAAATTCTGCCCCACCCGCCGTATTCACCAGACATTGCTCCTTCAGATTTCCATTTGTTTCGATCCATGCAGTTGGCCCTTTCTGGAGAACGATTCAATTTTTATGAAGGTATTAAAAAATGGCTTGATGAATGGATGCTTCAAAAGAACCAGATTTTTCCCTTCGAGGAATCCGTTTATTACTGGAAAGGTACGAGAAAGTTGTCGCTTCCGACGGAGCATACTTTGAATAAACTCACTTTGTATTGTTTTGTTTAAATAAATATATCTTTTTCATTAAAAAAGGGCGGAAACTTATTCCCATACCCAATATTTTTACGACTTGTCATTTATATTTTGAACACGTTATATTCGACACTAATATACAAGAAATTCTAAAACAATAACTTTGTTCAGCATTCAAATACTTTCTGAAATATATTATAATACAGATCCCCCCCCACCGAAAATTTTTTCCGCTCAACGTTAGTCAGAATTTGCATTGTGCGTCAAAACTTTGTGTAAATTTTTTGGAATGAAATAAGAAAAAAATAACATTTTTGATCATTTTTAACATTTTTTATA
>NW_017257401.1:20798-24174 GCF_001594055.1 Mycetomoellerius zeteki | reverse complement strand
AAACATAAAACATAAAACATTGTACATTAAACATTAAACATCAAATATTATATATGATATATATATTAATATATATATATTTATATTAATACATATATTATATATATACATATATATGATATTATATTATATATTATAAAACATAAAACATAAAACATAAAACAAAAAAAAAACATAAAACATAAAACATAAAACATAAAACATTGTACATTAAACATTAAACATAAAACATTGTATACCTACTGATAAAAAAAACATTAAACATAAAACATAAAACATTGTACATTAAACATTAAACATAAAACATTGTATACTGATAAATTTTGTAGCGGATTGTTATAAAAATGGATTGTTATAAAATTATTTCAACTCTTTAATTCTTTTTTATCTACTTCTTATGACACATCTTTTAAGCATATAGTGCAAGCGTAAAGCGACTTCTAAAGTAATAAATTTAAAAGTGGGCCTTATTTAGTGCCTGGGCCTTATTCGGCTCAGGTACCTTACGTCTTAAAATATTAAACAAACGTGTTGCTGCTGATTCTAATTACCTAGTCCTATTTTAATATATGCTATTAACAATTTAGAAACCTATATTGATGCAGAAGAAAAATTAAAAAGACTAAATGTCCAAAAATATGCGTTCATAACGGATAGCGAGCTGGATGCTGAGACCAAATCAAGAAATGATTTAGAGGAATTCAAAATGAGAGAGAATGAAAATAAAAAAGAATTATCCTCTCAAGAAATTTTGGACTCTGCAAAAATTAATTTAAAAAAAATTTATCGTGATGGATCCTTTCGTATGTAATGATCACAGATATACATATATACATATATATATATTATATATATAGTAAAACTAAATTTACTTCTTTGCAAATTTTAATATACTGTGCACAGAAATACTTTAAATCATAACATATTGTATTTATTTTTAGATAAAACATATAAAAAGTCTAGTATTTCTCAAGAAAAACTCGTAGAGTCTTCTTTTTCATCAGATGATTTAGAAATGAGCAGTAATTTATCTCAAAAGTCGAATAAAATCGTTCAATAGAAAAAACATTGCCAACTTCGAAAAGATTTAAATGTAGGTATAGAAAATAATTACGAGCATGAAGGTAAATATCATTAAGATAAAAAATAATGTGAAAAAAAAAAAATAAATAAATAAATAATAAATAATTTTTTCTTAAACTTTTAGGAAATTTTGAAAAAAAGATAGAGAAACAATTAAAAGAAATCGAAAATAAATTATCTTTTTTTAAAGAACCAATTTTAAAATTAACGGTAGATGTTGAAAATATTTTGTCTATATTAAAAAATCAAGCTAAAGCACAATCAAGACATTCGTCAGAAGATGAAGATGATGAGGACTTAGTACAAATCCCGTGTAATAGCATGGATAAATTTGAAGAATTTAATGAAAAATTAAAAACGAATAAAAAATATCAAAAAATAATTGTAAGTATGTGCACATACATACACTCATCCCTCCATCACACACACACGCACGCACGCACGCACGCACGCACGCAATAAAAAACTGTAATAAACTTAAAAACAACTTAAAAACTGTATAGTAATAAACTTAATTATTGCGAAAAATAATGCCGGGAGTCGAACCCGGATCTCTCTCATTCCGTGCGAGCGTCCTGAGCCTTTAGACTACCGAGACCTTAGCATTATTCTTCGCAATAATCGATATATATAGAGAGTTACGCGTTTTTGGCGCACGTGTATAAACAATAATAAGATTGAAAGACCGCTTATGTTAAATACATTACTTTAAACTAAGCGTCACTAACGGTCAGAACGTTAAGATGTTGAACTATTCTAAATTCATTTTAAATGAATTAAAATTCAGAAATTATAATTGCGTGCCGATATGGTTGTCGGTTAATATTAATATTTCAGATTTGATTGCGTTGAAAGTTCGACAACCATATCGGCACGCAATTATAATTTCTGAATTTAATTCATTTAAAATGAATTAAATTTCGAATAGTTCAACATCTTAACGTTCAGATCGTTAGTGGCGCTTCTTAAGTTTAAAGTTATATATATGTATATTGTATTTATATACATGTTGTATATATATGTATATACGCATTTATTATTAAAAGTTTATTTTTCAGATTTATCGTATAAAACGTTCAATCGACGAACGTCGTGCATTATCTCGTAATATTGGGACTATAATGCGTCAATATATGTGTCAAAACGTTGCACAAAATTATACCGTCGTTAAACAAGTAGCTAACAAAAAAGTGTTTAAAGGAACAGAATTTTATAAATGTTTAGAAGGTATTTATTATTATAAGTTACAATTACCATTTTTTAATGTAAAAATTAAAAAAATTGATAATAAGATTGGAAGACCGCTTATGTTAAATACAACTTTAAACTTGAGAAGCACCACTAACGGTCTGAACGTTAAGATGTTGACTATTCTGTAGTTAAGATAAGACTATTCTAAATTCATTTTAAATGAATTAAATTCAGAAATTATAATTGCGTGCCGATATGGGTCGGACTTTCAACGCAATCAAATCTGAAATATTAATCACCCCAAATTTCCCAACTTAAAAACTGTAATAAACTTATTGCGAAAAATAATGCCTCGGGAGTCGAACCCGGATCTCTCTCATTCCGAGCGTCTTGAGCCTTTAGACTACCGAGACCTTAGCATTATTCTTAAAAAATTTATGTTTTATACACAATTAGAATAAGACCGTTTATGTGAGAACATCATATAAAAGATAGCCAAAATTCAATCAAAGTTAGATGTTGGACATAATATTTTTATTCGTATATCTCAGTTTTTAATTTGTTTACCGATTACTTTCGGACTTTAAACACAGTCAATCTGAAATAATAATAATAATCTCACGCTTTATCTCACAACTTAAATTTTGATATTTTGTTTTCCTCTATATATTTAGTTGCTGTATTATCAAGATATAAAAAAGGAAATAATTCATTAAACGAAAGACAATTTAAAGAAGCGATTCAAGCGGTTTTAAATAATGTGAAAGATTGGAACGGAAAACGAACGAAACGACGAGGGCAGGTAAAAAATACAAATAATAATGCAGAAGATAATAATGCAGAAGATAATACAGAAGAAGATAATAATACTGCAGAATAAATAAATGATATATAAACATAAATTAATAAATATTAATAAATAAATGTTTTAATACATTTTTAATAAAGTATATATACGTATATTATAAAGTTATTATGTTATTAAATTATTATGTTATGTTATTTTATTATGTTTATAAATATATATATTAATATATTAATAAATATTATATAAATAAATATTTCACTTAATAATATAACAATAAAGTATGTATCTTTATTT
>NW_017257401.1:15949-20284 GCF_001594055.1 Mycetomoellerius zeteki | reverse complement strand
ATTTTTCTATCCATGACCTTATACATTTTCCTTATAAGGATCTTATACATTTTTCTATCCATGACCTTATACATTTTCCTTATAAGGACCTTATACATTTTTCTATCCATGACCTTATACATTTTCCTTATAAGGATCTTATATATTTTTCTATCCATGATCTTATTAATTTTATACATTTTCCTTATAAGGACCTTATATATTTTTCTATCCATGACCTTATACATTTTCCTTATAAGGACCTTATATATTTTTCTATCCATGACCTTATACATTTTCCTTATAAGGATCTTATAGAAAAACAGCGTTACATACTTACTCGGGTCCCGATAAGGCAACAGTATCAGGTCCCGACAATTAAATCAGGCAAATATTATAAGGTCCTTATCGGTACCCTACTTTAATTTCCAGTCGGGCATGATTTCTTCAATTCTTCGACCAATTTGCTCAAGTGGATTTTTGCGTCCTCTAATTTTTCGTTTTATGTTTTGCATGTAGTTCTCGAAGGGAAATGCAGATATTGTATGTAGACTGAAATCAACTAATTTATCTACAAAATAATCTGCATCGTCAGTAATGTGTATATTATTATGGAAATTGTGTGAAATAAAATTTTTATGATATAATATTTCAGTTGATTGAACAAAATGTTTTAAAATGTCTTTAGCAAATTGTCGAAATTCTTGATTTTTACATAAACTCGGGTTTAATAAAATTCTCATTGCGCAATGAAATTCTAAAAAGTGAATATATTTTTGTGTTTGTTTAGAACATTTTTTTAGAACAATTGGACCTACATATAGCATAAATAATCTAAATTCTGTTGCTTTCCATCTTAAAACAATGTATAGTTCTTTACACTTTCTTACAAATTCTGCAGGAATATAGCATTGAAGTTGAATAAGATGATTTGACAGTATTTCGATGTGAGCAGCGGTAAGTCTATGAGGAATTGGTCCCTTGTACCATATATTCAGAATCATTGTACGCATTACACCTAAACACTCTAGATGTAAATAATCGAGAATAAAATGATGTACAAAGTGTAAACCTACAATATTGACAAATGGAGTAGATCGCCGACGAAAATTGGAATCCCTCCATTCTATAAAATCTTCATTAGAACGAGCAGGGCTTTCCAAATCAGGAAAGATACGTCGATAGTCCGAGGTGGTACCACGAACTGTGCACCTAGTACATGAATAATACCCTGTGTGCGATACTATTCCCAATATATTACTTTTAGCTGGTGCATCACAAACAAAATAAACGCCATCTAAAATTGTAGTGTAATTCTCAAAATGAAGACCATGTTCAATAATATTATTAACTTCGGTAATAAAATCTAATAAATAATTGTTTAAATTTTTAGGTTTATCCTTGCCATAATATATGCCTATAGGAATAACTTTATTGCGCTATTCAGTTATAGAAACTATGGTACATAATATGGGATATACCTGATCAGGTGAACTTTTATACAGCGGTAATCCGTCAATGTTTATCAATAATTTAAATGTACGTACATTTCTCAAATATTTGGAAGCAAGTTTTAATAATTGTCTTTTAAGTCCAAAATGTATATAATATCCTGTAGAGTCAACGACTTTTTTAATCAATTTTAGTTTCGTCATAAGTAACGTTCGGGCATTGATAGGGAATTTAGCTTCTAATTCATCGGCAAAACATTCATGATTCTTTTTCAAACCTGCCAACAAATCAGAAAGTGCTGAATGCGTTATGTTATGTTTTAAAGCCCAACTACGAAGAAATTTGAGAACTTTTATATTCGAGGAAACTAAATTTTCATTAGATTGAGATGAGTTTGAAGAAGCAGATGGCGAACACGAATCTGAGGAAGAATCAAGGTCGATATTTTCGTGTAAAATGTCGCTTTCTCTGTGATCGTTATTATCCCAATATTCATAATCAGATTGTTCGAAAAGTTCTGAGTGTTTAGAATGGTCAGAGTGATCAGAAAGTTCAAATTCGTTACATAAAAAACATTCATAGTTAGAGTGTTGAGAGGAATTTGGTTGCTCGTTATTATGAGTAATGGCAGAAGTATGTAATTGCTGAATGTGCGATGGGTCATAATCACTCGTCGAGAAATCAGTTGAATTATATTCATTGTCTTCAGCATTATGAAGTCTTTTCCTTTTAGCCCTTTCGCAAAGTTTAAATAAAATGGAATGTTTTTCGGCATATTCTTCAATGATTAACTATAGACAAATATGTATTTTTATATAATGTATATGTATATATTATATATTTAATAATCTTATTTAATAAGAGATAAAAAGTTACAAAACTTTTGTCTGAACATTTTTCCCTAAATGAAAAGTGTTGTTAATTGTATCATATAATGATGCCATACCAATAATATATGAATGGAATACGAAATTAATATATGTAGAAATTGTAGTAAACCTTTACCTGCGTTATTCAATGGAACGGTGTAGTACGTGTCGATCGTCTCAAATTCAAGGCACAAGACAGAAAAATCCGTTGCGATTTTCAATCTAGGTTTAGTAATACGTACATTAAATATCTAGTGCATCCACAATTGCCCACCACTATTGAACAAATAAAATTTATTAGATTAAACCAGCTTAATTTCAATGCAATTAGTGCTCGTTTCTACCAATATGTAGTTTAATTTTAATTTCAGTTATCTCTTTTCATCTTTTTCTAGTTCTAAGAATTAGAAAAAGATGAAGAGTAATGAGTTGAACTGAGATAGAGCCAGCGGCAGACGATGCTTGTTTTCTTGCTGGATTGCTAGCTGGATTAGATTCTTGCCACCGTATTGACTGTGGTGCCGACCCAGTATCGCCAGCTAATACGTTGGCAAGAATGTAATCCAGCTATAAGCAATCCAGCAAGAAAACAAGTGTCGTTTGCCGATGGCTTTAAAGTTAAGTCGGATGCATATATAGTAATTATAATATAACAATAAAATTATTGCAAAAATAAAGAAGTAATATTAATTATACATTACGTACATTAACTGAAATAACCTCGTTCGGATATCAGCAATTAAAAAAAGAAGCGAAAAGTTGACGAAAGAAATATTATTGTACGTAGATCTCTCGCAGTTTAACAGTATAGATTATACAGGGTGTTTCCAAATTAAATGGCAAAACTTCGGGAGCGTGTAGAGGAGTAAAAAACTAAGAAAAAAAGTCCTATAGACATATGCTCCTTTTTGCTTTGTTTCGCAGGAAATCACGAAAAAAGAAGTATCTTGTAGTATCTTGCCTCCAGAGAAACCAAAGGATGCCTTGAATATGAAGAACAATTCGCAATAGCTTGAATAACTTCATATAACACTTTATTATAAACACTTTATTCTATGGGGTACAATGCGTAGCACACAACTCAATTCTTCGTAACTCGAGTCGTCCAGACGTTCACTCTGCACCATCACTCACTTCAAAATATCTCAAGCGGCCAATCAGGTGCCTTCTATAATTCACGTGATCTACGGCGCATGCGCGTCGAACAATTAAGAGGTTTGTTCGCGTCGCATGCTCCAACACATTTAATTCCTACCTATTGGTCAGTCGGTTCATAGTCGGTTCGATTCTACAAAATGTGCCAGTAACGTTCTCTCTCGTTTCGCCTATATATTAGGTGTACAAAAAGTTCTGAGCTTTTTTTTGTAAAATTCAATCTTTATTCAAAAACAAACGAAAAAATATTAATCAGCGAAATATTCTCCGTTTGCATCAACAACCTTTTGCCATATTTCGGGTAGCTTACGAATTCCTTGACGATAGAAACTCACCGGCTTCGAAGCGATAAAGTCATCAATGCATTTTCGTATTTCTTCTAATCTCACGAAATGTGTATCAGCCAAATGATGCTGCAGCGACCGGAATAGGTAGTAATCGGAAGGCGCCATGTCTGGGCTATATGCCGCGTGCGGAAGAAGTTCCCAGCCTAACGCAAAGATATGGTCCTGAGTCGCTTTCGCAACATGTGGTCGAGAATTGTCATGAAGCAAGATCACTTTACGACGTCCTTGGCCAGTAAATGGCCTCTTTTCTTCTAATGCATCGCTCAAATTGGTCAATTGTTGTTGGTAGCGGTCTGCCGTGATTGTTTCACCCGGTTGTAACAACTCGTAGTACAACACACCTTTCCAATCCCACCAGATACAGAGCAAAACCTTCTTGGCGTGGATATTGGGCTTTGGCGTCGATGTCGAAGGTTGACTAGGATCAACCCATGATTTTCTACGTTTAGGGTTATCATTAAAAATCCACTTTTCATCGCCTGTAATGATTTTGTGCAGAAAATCTTTTTTCCGGAACTTTGAAAGCAAAGTGA
>NW_017257401.1:12381-15206 GCF_001594055.1 Mycetomoellerius zeteki | reverse complement strand
CACCGAGGTTGATTCGAATGATATCAAGGCACTGGTTGAGCAAGACCGGACGCTAAAGGTGCGAGAGATTGCGGAGACACTTAAAATAGGTTATGGAACAAAGACATTTGCAACAACTTGGCTATGTGTCCCGCCTCGATGTTTGGGTGCCGCACAAGCTAACCGAGGAGAATCTGGCCAACCGCATATCCATCTGCAATTCACTTCTGAAGCGGCACGAAAGCGACCCGTTTCTCAAACGAATAGTGACTGCCGACGAAAAGTGGATCATCTACGACAACATAGTGCGCAAGAGATCGTGGGGAACCGCTGGTGAGCCGCCGAATGCCACCCCGAAGGCCGGCCTGCATCCGAAGAAGATTTTGCTATCCATATGGTGGGATCATCGTGGTGCTGTTTTACGAGCTGCTTCCTCAGGGAAAAACGATCGATTCGAAGGTCTACTGCATGCAGCTAACGAAATTGAATCAAGCATTGCGACAGAAACGTCCAGAACTGGTCAATCGCAAAGGTGTCATATTCCACCATGACAACGCCAGACCCCACACCGCAATAATCACTCAGTAAAAATTAGTGCAACTTGGCTGGGATGTTTTGCCTCACCCACCGTATTCACCAGACCTTGCGCCATCCAACTACCACTTGTTCCGGTCCCTGCAAAACTCCCTCAACGGGAAATCATTCGTTGATCAGACAGCTGTGAAAACGTACCTCGACCGGTTTTTCGCCTCTAAGCCCCAGACCTTCTATGAGAGCGGAATAATGAAATTGTTGGAAAGATGGCAAGAGGTCATCAACAAAAACGGAGAATATATCATTGATTAAAATTCATCCTTTTTATGAAAAAAACTTGTTTCATTTTAGCCTTCAAAAACCGAATGAATATATGGATCCACCCAATATTTGAATTAAATTATTAAATATTAAATCAATATTAAATAAAATGTTCGAAAAACGTTTTTTCAGATCATTGTTGCAAATAAGTTAGTAAATACTAAATATACAGGGTTTGTCCGAAAAGTAATAGGACTGAGTGGATTAAAAAAAATTTATTGAGCCGATCGTTACAATTCTTTAAAAACTTTCAAAATATGCTCCTCCTGCGTCGATACAACGCTGCCAACGAGATTTCCAAGCCTTGAAGGCGTCACGGTAGGCATTTTCCGGAATGGCCTTTAGAGCCGCGGTGCAAGCTGCTTTGATCCCCTCTGCCGTCTCAAAATGCTGTCCTTTCATTGGTCTTTTCAGGAGAGGAAACAAAAAGAAGTCCGGGGGGGCCACATCTGGGCTGTAGGGCGGCTGGGGAAGCGTTGGGATGCCTGCCTGGGCCAGGTAGCTGCTCACAAGAAAGGAGGTGTGAGCTGGAGCGTTGTCATGGTGCAACTTCCAGTCGGCTGCGATGTCTTTTTTGACATCAAAGGCATCGTTCACCATGAGTTTGTTCCTCCTGGACAAACCGTCAACGCCAAATTTTACGTGGAGGTGCTCAAGAGAATTTTGTACATGTCTAAAGTGCTCTAATTTGGGGAACTGTCTTTGGATTAGTATGTATGTAAACATTTATTTTAAGTTACATTTATTGTAAGCTATTTTTTTATTGACAATGTGCATCAAAATGTTTGCAGTCTGAAACATTTAAAGATTTTTTAAACTATTTCAGTACTATAATTTCATATAACATTTTATCAGTATAAACATTGAAATTATAAATAATGTATATAAGATAATATAAATAGGAAAATGATAAAAGTTGGTTCTATTATACAAGGGTCGTCTGAAAAGTTTTGAGCCTCATCATGAAGATGGCATTACTCGTCAAAGCCATCTGGTATTATAATCGTGATACTTACGAAAGATATCTGTGACAATTGTGGCCACTTTGGACGTTTAGTTCTTGTTTGACAATCATTTGTGTCGACATTTTTAAAAATGGAAAAAATTGAATATCGTGCTATAATTAAATTCTTGCATTTGAAAGGCAATACGTCTACGCAAATTAAAGCCAAGTTGGACGCTGTTTACGGGGACTCTGCCCCATCATTTGCCACCGTGAAAAGATGGGTAGCTGAATTTAAACGTGGTCGTACCAGCTTAGCTGATGATGAGCGTTCGGGACGGCCAACAACTGCGACCACCACCGATAACATCGAAGAAATTCATCAAATGATAATGGACAACCGTCGAATTAAGGTTAGGGAGATAGCAGAGGCTGTTGGCATATCAAAAGAACGTGTTTGTCATATATTGACTGAAGAATTAGACATGCGTAAGTTAACTGCGCGTTGGATGCCGTGTTTGCTCACTCTGGATCAAAAACGCATCCGAATGAACATTTCTAAGGCCCTGTTGGAGCGGTTTAAGCGAAACGAGTCGGATTTTTTGCGTCGATTAATAACGGTTGATGAAACTTGGGTCCACCACTTCACTCCTGAAACGAAAGAACAATCAAAACAGTGGACTGCGAAGGGTGAACCTGCTCCGAAGAAAGCGAAGACGGTTTTATCGGCGAGAAAGGGGATGGCGACTGTTTTTTGGGACAGTCATGGAATTGTGTTGATCGACTATCTTGAAAAAGGTAAAACAATAACAGGGACGTACTACGCATCATTGCTTGACAAGCTGAAGGCAAAAATTGAGAAAAAACGACCGCATTTGAAAAAGAAGAAAGTGCTGTTCCATCAAGATAACGCACCGTCTCACACTTCGGCGGTCGTTTTGACAAAAATTCACGAATTGCGGTTCGAATTAATTGACCATTCACCGTATTCACCAGATCTGGCCCCCAGCGACTTTTTTCTGTTTCCTAGGTTCAAAGTTTGGCTCGG
>NW_017257401.1:3864-12334 GCF_001594055.1 Mycetomoellerius zeteki | reverse complement strand
AAAGCAAGACGCTCAGTATTATTTGAATGGATTAAAGGAGTGGGAGCATCGCTGGAAAAAATGTATCAACTTAAAAGGAGACTATGTGGAAAAATAAAATTGAATTTGACCGAAAAATTACTTGTTTCTATATTAGGCTCAAAACTTTTCAGACGACCCTCGTACATATACAGCAAATATAAAATAAAATAAAACATAAAAACAAATAGAAAAGTTCTAATTTAGTCTGACATTGATTATTTATTAACTCAATTAAAACTATACGTATATAATGCATATGTCTTAATTTTAATGAAAAACATAACTAAGTCTCATACATTCAATTCTGATACACAAGCTTCAGATTTCATCAAGTCAATGATTGTTTACATGTACTCTACTCTGATCTTTTCGAAAATAATGTGGATTATAGAGGACAAACAGTTCCATTTTAGTGTGTCAAAGGATAACATAAGCTGTGGATTGCAAGCAATATATGTGGATTATAATGTAATTTTTTAAAAAGATATTATACACAAGCGCGCGCATGTATGTATGTATGTATGTATGTATGTATACAGTGTGCCTCATTGTAACTTTCACATTGTAATTTCCCAAAAAGCGCCCACGGCCCACGAAAGGGATATAATATTAAATTTTCTTTATATTGTATCTGGCTCGTAGCCCTTTTTTTATTTATTGATTTATTCCGATTGAGTCATTTTAATAATTTAAGTTACACAAAACTTTATTTATTTATATCAATATTAACCTCAAATGCTTTTTTTACCTTAAAGATCAATTTGAATTAGTTGTCTTTTGGCATTAAACATCTAATTATATTATTACTTTCCGTCAGCATATTAATTTTCCAATTGTGGTCGGACACTGGGAGAATTAGTACGTCTCAGTGTCCGACCGGCTTGTCCGGACACTGGTACATTGACGCATTCTATTATTTATTTAAATATTTTAATTAATAATTGTTATAAGTGGGTTGAAATAATTTTTCCTTGCATAAGGGAATCTTGAGTTTTCAAATGAATACAAATATTTATATTAAAAATCTTTTTGATATTATAAATTGTATTATTTATGAGAACCTAATGCTTAAACGTCCGACTACTGGGACATTTACCTTATCATTTAAAATAATCGGTTAAACTTTAAAACGATTTATGTCGAATTTTTGCACATAATAATTGCTTACATATCAAATTGTAATTCTCTGTATACCGATATAAAATGCTTCAATTCTGGTCCCTTTAAGGGGTAACACCACTGTAACGGCCCAAAAAATTGCACTTTTTCGACATTTTTTTTTTAATGGAAGGAAATGAAATAAAGTATTAATATTCCGTGAAGTTAATAAGCATATATTGAAGTACTTGTAAACATTTTTTCATAAAAAAATATTACAAAATGGCGGAATGGCAGCCATATTCCCGATGCGCCTTTAAAATAAAGGGGTCCGCGGCAAGCAGTGTAGCCGTTGGAAATTTGAATCTAGAACAAATAAAATCATTCCTCATGATCTTCAATGGTATATCTAGTACAATACGTAGGGGATTTTAGAAATATTGATTTTTGAGTGATTGGCGAGCATTTGAATAAAGTCGTTCATTTTTCGACACAAAAAAGTGACATTATTTGGCAATAAAAAATGTTTAAAGCAACGTATCGAAAATCCCGTACGTATTGTACTTCGAAATGTTGTTTTGAATGTACAGTAAAAAATTCGAGCGAAAATATTAAAAATTGTTTGAGTTATACTGCTTGTCACGTTGAAAAAACGTGTTTCGAGAAAAACGCGTTTAAAGTTTGGAGTTGTATTATGAACATGAAAAAATTGAACGCCCAGGCAACGGTTTAGTAACTCGTCTCGACTCAAATCTTCATAAATAGGTTTTATGGCTTCGTAAACTTCCTCGGAAAGCGGTGACTTGTGACGGAAAGTGTCCAAGGTGTCTGCTTCTTGCGCAGGTAGCCGTTTCGGAGTCGCCCGGCTCGTTCGGTACACAGCTCGGAATTTCGATGAAAAAAATTAGTTTCACGTATAAAAGTTTTTTCCTCGTATTCTACAGGGTTCAAAGGATTTTTTTAAGCCCAAAAAAAAAAAATGATTTTTTGAAAATTTTACAGTGGTGTTACCCCTTAAACGGTCAAAGAAATGTAAATAGACGATATGCAAGAAATTAATGCGTTTAAAGGTCCGTTATCTATACGAGGGCAAATAAATAAATACTCATGCTTGAAAACAGACGGTATTGCTGATGCAAATCGGCCATCATGTACTTACTACCATTTTTTAAACGACGCCATACAAAATTTCAGAGTGATTCATGTTATAGTTTTGATTTGACAGCAATTCGTAATAAGTGTGTTCGGTGTTTTTCGATATAATGGAAAAAGAACAATGGTCGCGTTCAGCAGACTCAACTGTTGCGGAGCGGATCAGTGAACTTTCGCTGCTATGGGATAATCTGAAAAAATACACCAACAGCAGCGAGCGCTCACGGATCCACTCCACAATTGAGTCTGCTGAACGCGACCATTATCGATCCGTAATTCGCTTTTAATTTTTGGATGGAACGTGCGAAGAAATAAAAATTTCGTTCAAAAATACTTCAGCCAACGTTCAAAAAAACTTCATCCACGAATAAAACGCGAATCACGGATGAATATTATTCTTTTTCCATTGTATTATATCAAAAAACATTAAACACGCTCACTACGAATTGCTGTCAAATTAAAACTATCGCATGAATCACTCTGAAATTTTGTATGGCGTTGTTTGAAAGATGGTAGTACACGATGGTAATGCTAACTTACATCAGCAACACCATCTGTGTTCAAATACGAGTACTTATTGATTTGCCCTCATATTTCTGCGAACGATGGGTCGTGTGCACAAACAAAATCTTCTTATACAGGGTGGTCCATTTGAAGCTTCGGCACTGAATATCTCGAAAACTACGCATCGGATCAAAAAAAGTGGATAATGAAAGTTGTTCATCTGGAATGGGGACATCCAATGATATCAAACTCGACCTTCACCCCCATCCCCGGGGGTGGAGAGGAGGGAAAATGATAATCTTAAATGAAAACCCCTATTTTTTATTGCATATTTGTGTGAAGCATTAAAACCGTGTTAAAAAACGTTATTTTGTTCATTTAAAATGCATGTCATCTTTTGTCAATCCTGCGGATCGGTTACACATACACCCGACGCACGGTGATGCGTTTGCGTGGTTAGGGCATGTGAAGTTAGCACCCCAACTATAGTACTCAGGAGTTCTGATTAGAGTTCCCGTTTCTTTTTGACGAGACAAAGAGTTCTATATAATTTATAACAAGAGTTCCGCTTAATAACTATTTTTAAATAAATTTAAAAAATGGGGTGCTAACTTCTTATCGAAAATCGAGTTCCAACAGTTCTGGGCGGCCCATTAGCTTCATTTCGTGAATACCTAGAGTTCCTGATACATAAAAAAAATTTTTGAAAAATAAAAAAAAAATTACAAATTTTTGAAAAATCAATTTTTATCCAACGGTTTTCGAGATATGGGAACATTTGAACTCTATCGTCGAAAATTTTCTAAGTCCGACGTCGAAAATTTTTTGAGAGTACTGAGTAGTTCTGATCGGCGTTCTGAGCAGTTCTCGACGAGCCCTAACGAAAAGTATTAGGTGAAAATGCGATTGGATTGCTACATAAGGAGATATGTGCTTTTGCAATCAATTTTTCAAATTTTGTTTTAAGTACATATCTCTTTTATTTTTGGGTCTGTGTTGATTTTAATCGCTTAGAACTCTTCGAAATAGACAGAATAACAATTAACATGTGACAGAACTATTGTATAAAAAAATTAAAAAAAAATTTTTTAATTTTTTTTTATAAATTTTGTTGTATGTCAAAATTGTTTTTTATGTATCAGGAACTCCAGGTATTCACAAAATAAAGCTATTAAGCTGCTCAGAACTATTCGAGCTCGAATTTCGGTAAAAAGTTAGCACCCCATTTTTTAAAAATTGTTTAAAAATTGTTATTAAGGGAATCTCGAGTTAAAAAGTACAGAGAACTCTTCGTATCGTTGAAAGGAAGCAGGAACTCTATTCAGAACTATTGAATCTAAAAATTGATTTTTCAAAAATTTGTAATTTTTTTTTTATTTTTCAAAAATTTTTTTTATGTATCAGGAACTCTAGGTATTCACGAAATGAAGCTAATGGGCCGCCCAGAACTGTTGGAACTCGATTTTCGATAAGAAGTTAGCACCCCATTTTTTAAATTTATTTAAAAATAGTTATTAAGCGGAACTCTTGTTATAAATTATATAGAACTCTTTGTCTCGTCAAAAAGAAACGGGAACTCTAATCAGAACTCCTGAGTACTATAGTTGGGGTGCTAACTTCACATGCCCTAAAAATAACTCGTTACCGTTAGCGTTCTTCAAAACGTAATGAGTCGTTTTCGTTACTTTCTTTTCTTGACACTAATACTTGAATATTATAGTGTTTCCATTGGCAGAACTTGTGCGCACTCAGTGCACATTAAAGTTGTACACAACTCTAAATGTAAAAATAAGATATCTCAATTGATAAAGAGCCTAAAGTATATTTTATCAAATAGCATAATAAAATATATTGAGGATTTTGCAGTTTAACTCGTTTCTATATTTTTATTAACCATACATCTTTACGTCGAATGTACGAGCGGCTTTATAATTCACTGAATGCGCATTAGTTCTGCCAATGAAAAACGCCATTATATGCGTAATTAAATTCCTGCGGTAAATACAAAAAAGATGTTAGAATTCTATTTTTTAGTAAAGGAATAAAACTCAAAAATTGATATGTATATTCGCTTTACGATTAAAACTTTTATGTAAATAGAAATAGAGTAACGATAAAAAACTAGTAGAATCGTTATCATTACCCCAAAAATGTAACTGCGTTACCATGAACGTTACTCAAAAGAAAATGTAACGTCGTTACACAATTGTTACCGAAAAAAGTAATTTGTAATGGTAACGACATTACAAAGAACGCATTACTTGCCAACCCTGAATACATATTACTCTGCAGCTCCTCTATACATAATTATAGTAATATTTTCTTTAGATCGATTTATTAAGTTAGATGACACTTCGGCATTTACTTGAAAATATGATAATAAACTGTAAATAAAAAATTAAAATTTTTGTATCACGAGATGCATCAGGTATATTTTGTGTGTTCTCTATGATGAAAGTAACAATTAAAATACATAAATGTGAGTTGATATAAAGGATAGGCAGAACAATACAATAAATACTAACAAATAAATATTAACAAAAAATACATGATGTAATTACTACTTCATATATATTACCAAGTAATTAATAAATTCAATTAAATTAAGAGTTTTTGTGGTAATGTTATTAATATGCTAATAAACAGCCATGTTAGAAGAAGAATCTGTATTTTTCTCAATGTACCGTTAACTTAACTAACCATAGAACTAAACTAAAAAACCATAGAACTAAATAATTTAGTTCAAGAAGATATATTAATTTCAATTCAAATTTAGTTTTCATAATTTACTGCTTAGTTTATTATTTACTACGTACATACTATAATAAAAGCTGTTTATTTTGAAACTAAAAGAAAGAGTTGATTTTGACACACATTGAAGTTAAAAATAATAAAATATTAATAATTTAAGGAATTGGTAATTGTTTCTTTGATGTCTAAAAATATAATTCAATCGATATTTTATAACAAGGTCTTAATTTTTTACGTATCCGTTTGATAGAATTTATGCGAGCGTTCAAGCTGTCATAAATGATAGTTTAAAATTACGGTCTGTTAAATTATCTATTTCGATTAAATTTTACAATGTACAAATAAAGCAAAGAAATGTAAAATTTGGAATGGAACTCTTTCACACCGGATATAATTCCGTTTGCCTGATATGTCCTATATATATTGAATAAAAGTATAACACTGTAATAGAACATATACAATAGAATAATATGTAGAACAATCACGTATTCAATCTTTCGCAAATTACACAAATGTCTAAATAACGCCATATAATATCTAAATCATTTCTCATTTAACTGTGTTTATATATTTTCCATTGTTATTTTTTATAGTGTTATTTAATATTTTCTTTTACATTAATTCTTTCAAATTTAACACAACCATTTTCGTTAAGTATAATGAAAGCATTGTACTATTTTCGCTTGAACAACACAATTTTGACCTTTGTGGAGATTTTAATAGAGGTATATGATTCATAACAGACCTTCTATTCTCTCTAATGCGTGAGAAAAATGGTTTGATTATGGTTTGATGTCACCCTATATATTATAGTTAAATGAATTTTGGTTAAACCAAACAGAAATTTTTGTTGTTATAACAAATTCACGATTTTACAATTAGAATGTTTGGTATTATATTATATTATAATAGGAATATATTATAATATATTGTATCATAACATAAAAATTTGTATAATACTTTTTAGATGGATTTATTAGATCGTGTTTAGACAGACCCAACATTACTAGAATTTTGATAAATGTTAACCTCAGAACACTTTAGCAGTTCAATAATTGTACTAGACAATGTAGGTCGAGAGAATATGCTATACTCTTTTATGTCGTGCATATTGTATCCTGATTGTAAAGTAGAACGAAGTGATGTGTGTCATGACAAGAAAACGTTTTCTCTTGTGTGTCAATGTAGTTTGAGTAGTGTAAGAAGTTATTGCAGTGGATTAATTCGAATTTCTGTATGTTATGTTGTTTTGTAATAAGTACCTGAAAGCACATAGGTGATGACGCATTCTGTTTCACGCATGATGTTTCATTTATTCTTGTATACATTTGATAAACAACAAAGATAACAAATGCATTATTCATGAAATGGAAAGCACCCATAGTTAACAGGAAAACATTATTTGATCAATAATTCTACAGATATACATGGTGACCGACGGGAACGAAATGGTTATTTATACTTCACAACAAGTAGGTCAAACAAAATATATCAAACACGACTTTGTGCACTCTAAAAAATGTCGGTATCAATTTAACACCTCTGGCGTGGATTTAACACATCTGGTATTTATGTGTGCCTTCCAATCAAAAAGATTGTACAACCTCTTTGCTTCCAACAAGCGACACGGTGTGACACAATGGATCATTACATCCTTAAATTGTTGTTTGCCAATGTTAAACAAGATGAGATGATCAGTGTGTCGCTTGTTGGAAGTCACACTATGTCAACACCATCATGATGTGAATTTAACACCATGAGTATGTAGATTTAAAATCCATAGTGTTAAATCCACAATATGTTAGTGTTAATTTAACATGGTAAGAATTATATAGACATCGCATGGTGTTAAATTCACACCGCTATTTTTTACAGTGTGGAGAAAACTTGTTAATTTTATTATTATCACATATATAGACAAGATGAGTATCTACTAAACCATTGAAACATTACAAAAAAAGAGATAAAAGTATTCTCGCGGTCATGAGACAATGGTGTCACGTCAGAGCATGTCTCATGTTTAAGCGGCGTCAGATACAGATCGTGCACTAGTCACTCGCATAAACAGAAATAATTCTCTCTTTTATAAATAATAGAAGTCTTAATAATGAAACGTTAGTACAAGTATAATGCCGGGTTGCCACAAGGCGTGAACCACAAAATGTGAACATCGACGTCAGCAGAATTTTTCTTGGGTTGGGGGGGGGGTATGTATAATACCGTACGCAATAGCATATATTTTGCCATTTTTATTGTAATATTTCAATTGTTAAATAATTAAATATCTTTTATATATACACACATATATGTTAATAAAATTAACAAGTTTTCTCTACAAAATAGCATTTGATACATTTAATTCGGCCCACCCGTTGCAAAGTAATTATCATTTAGTTTCAACTTGATCCTATTGGTCATTTTGTACTAATTCGATCAATATAAAATTTTGATAGATTTAACGGGAAGGTGATATATACACATAATTCGATTGATGAGATCGGCGATTATTCGATATCAACAAGAAATTTCGATTTGTTTAAATGAAAAAATTTATTTGACTAACAAAAAACTGTAGTACATATAATACGTATATATTAATCGTCCTCATTCGATAATTCTTACAAGGATTCTGATTCGTCCGTTTTTTAAAAGACGTACTGGTTGAATCAATAAAATTTACAATTAACGCAATAACAGTCTTTTTTCAATGTGATTTTACGGGAAATGTATCTTCTGTCAAACCATAGTAATACCCTATAAGCGCATAATATTATTTAATATTAAATAATAGTTTAGGCATATTCTCAGAATATTAAATATAACATTTTAATAATATTTTACTAAAATTATATAATATTAAATAATATTCCTGAAATATTAATGGATGGTTATATGTCCACTCCTAATAATATTATATGATTATTAAAAGTAACATTTATTTAAT
>NW_017257401.1:0-3800 GCF_001594055.1 Mycetomoellerius zeteki | reverse complement strand
GTTACATCTGTTCAGTATAAGTATACGTTTAAAAACTAAAAATGATTTTTGCTCTCAGTTGTAGAACTGGATATGTACTTAAAATCACGTTGAAACGTTCTTTCCTGTAATATTAAAAAAATATTTATGATATTTTCGAAATATTATAATAACATTATTTTAATTTTTTAATAATATTCATGTAACATTCTAGGAACATTTTGCGCTTATAGGGTTCTTTCTCATATTAAACTACGTATGTCAAACTGTTTATTATAAGGTAGAGTAAAATTAAAACATTACTAATTATTTATAATTAGTATTATAAGTACAAACACCAATTTTGCAACATTAAAATTACACATATCGAAGTTTCCTTCCAAACCTGACACAATCTTTTAGGTATAAAATTTTTAATTTTATTAAAAACTTTCACATTGTTTTAAAACGATTTCAGATAAACGAGACAGATAACAATTCTTCACAAATTGTCCAATTATAATCTCGATGAGGAGTTACGTGAACAGGTAAATAATTATAATAAGATTTTATGTAGAATTTTAATTATTCTATTCATAATTTTATTAGCGCTCATGGAAGTTCGGGCATGTGAATAAATTTCACCGAATGATTATGTAAAAAAACTGGAACATTATAAAATAGCAATTGTGTTATCCGTTTATATACGTTAGAACATTTATACACGCATACTAACGCCATAATTAGGGTTGGCTACAAAAAGCTTTATGAATCATTTTTTATTTTATATGCAAAAGCGAATATTTGAAATTTATTGATTATACTACTAACGTCTTACAAAATAAATACTATTCATTTTAGCACTTAAAATTGAAAATATTTTATAAAATTTTTGCAATTAGTGATATGCGTACAAGTGGTCTAAAATATATAAAAGAATATATCTACTTAAATTCATAATACAATTGTATCCAATTTGGATTGTTTGCATTTACTTTTATAGATCGTCACTCATTTTTCTCAATATGCCGTCAAATTAACTAATGGTTGCTTTAATTCAAGAGAATATGTAAAATTTGTCTAAAATTTAATTATTAATACGAACGCTATTTATTCTGAAACTGAAAGATGGATGGATTTTGACACATATTGAAGTTAAAAATAACAAAATGTTATTTAACTTCAGGGGAGAGGATTATGTAAACAGGCGTTTCTTTACGAATTTATTTATAAAAAATGAAAAGGTTTATTAAATTTTGGTAAAGAACATTATAATATTGACAATAAATGCTATAAGAAAAATTTTTTTTGTGTCATAAAAATTCAAAATGACGGCACTACAGCTGCTCGAAGTTGACTCTTTTTTTGCGCGGTGCAGGCTATAGGTCGTTCTAATTATCTGAAATAAAAAATCCAAAATTTTTTCGTTAAAATATGATCTTACACAGATCTTGAATCTAAATTTAAAAAAAAATCGAAAATTAAAAATTCAAGACACATTTAAAAAAAATCGATTAATTTTTTTACAAACAAATAGTGTCCTGAATTTTTAATTTTCGATTTTTTTTTTAATTTAGATTCAAGATCTGCGCAGGATCATATTTTAACGAAAAATTTTGGATTTTTTATTTCAGGTAATTAGAAAGACCTATAGCCTGCACAGCGCAAAAAAAAGGAGTCAACTTCGAGTAGCCGTAGCGCCGCCATTTTGAATTTTTATGACACAAAGAAATTTTTTCTTATAGCATTTATTGTCAATATTACGATGTTTTTTTACCAAAATTTAATAAACCTTTTCATTTTTTATAAATAAATTCGTAAAAAAACGCCTGTTTACATGACCTTCCCCCCTTAAAGGACAGGGTTGCTCCTTTGATATCTAATACTGTAACACAGTTGATGTTTTATAACAGTGTCTTAATTTTTTAAAATAGTCATTTAATAGAATTTCTGCGTGTATCCGAACTTTCATAGAAGGTAGCGTATATCTAACGTTTCTTTAAATTATTTAATTTTTATTAGATTTTACAATTTATATTGCAAATAAGGCTCAGGGAGGTAAAATTTGGCGTGGGACGTTTCCACTACGGACATAATTTTATTTGCGAGGTATGTCCCATATTGAATAAAATTGTAAGCATGTAATAAAGGTATACATATATTAGAACAAACACTTCTACATTCTCAATCCTGCAAATTGCGTAAATATCTAAATGGCAACATTATATTGGAATCACTTCTCAATTAACTGCATTTGTTTATTTTCATGTTATTTTATGTATAAAATTTTCGGTAAATATTCAGAAAAGTGGAGCCACTTCCAATGACCTTAACCTTGACATATGTTATCAAGGTCGTGACCCTGAGTGACCTCCACCAGGTTTTAGCCGGCGGTCGTCATTCGTTAAAAAGTTATTAACAGTTAAAGTTAGTAATTATTTCACTGCTTTACATGAAAAGTTAGATAACTCTGACCTTCGACTCTCACCCCCCTTCCCCCCTGCAAAGGAGCGCCTAACTCGTACCTTCGACTCTCATTCTCCTCACCCCCCGAAGGTGAGAGTCGTGCGCCCTTTTGCAGGGGGAGGGAGAAGTCATATTCCCTTGTTCAGTTCACTCAATACTTCTCTCCTTATCCAGAATTGTCTGACTTTTCATGTAAAGCAGCGAAATAATCATGGGCGGCGACTCCGCTATGGTTGGTATGGAGTACTCCATACACTGAATGATTCAATGTATGGAATTCCATAGATGAAATTTCATATTTGTGTGATATTTGGTCGGGATCGTTGTGGCAGACTTCTGCCCTGAACAGCCATATCGTACGTGACAAAAAGCAGAGCTCTCATTGGAAATCGTTCATCGCGTTCGACTTACAAGAGACGTACACACATACAAAGCAACCAGAGTACTCAAAATTTATTCGCGTTCTTTTAACGATTCCTACATCAACTTGTTCGAATGAAAGATCATTTTCTTATTTAAGACATTTAAAAAGTTATCTTCGATCGACAATGAAACAAAAACGTTTAAATCATATTGCGACGTTATACATTTATCGAGAAATGGTCGATAAGTTAAATATGAAGGAGCTCATTAACATTTTCATTAAGAAAAATAAAATCAGAGCAGCTACTTTTGCCATGTAGAAAAGATATGTATGAGGAGATATATTTATCCCCCCCCTTTACTCCCCGTCAACTTACTACCTATCCTCGGGAACTCCATACACTGAAAAATTTTACTTCGCCGCTCCTGGAAATAATTACTAACTTTAATTGTTAATAACTTTTTAACGAATGACGACCGATGGCTAAATCCTGGTGGAGGTTACTCACGACCTTGACAATATATGTCAAGATCAAAGTCATCGGAGGTGGCTCCCCTTTTCTGAATATTTACAAAATTTTCTTTTACATTTAATGTTCTAAATAATTTAACACAAATATTTTCATTATGTATAATGAAATTATATTTTTTCAGATGTACAGTGCAGCTTTGGCTTTCCTGATAATTTTAATACAGGTAAGTAATCCATAACACAGTGCAACAAGATAAATCTTTCAGGAGTGCGATAATACGTTTCCTGAAAATCTTCTTGCGCTACATCGTTGACAAAATTTGCCTAGCATGTCAGAATTTTTAGTAAATTGAAATGAAATGAAATGGACCAAAAATGACGTTTTTTTGCCATTTTTAACATTTTTTTGCGGCTAAAGGAGAACTAGTCTCTAAATAAACTCAGCAACACCTAAAAGTATAATTCAAATGTTTTCGAATGAGGTTCGGTTCATGATCATATAATATTTTTTTATAAAGTTATTTGAATTTTAGACTAAATT
>NW_017257400.1:1088589-1096275 GCF_001594055.1 Mycetomoellerius zeteki | reverse complement strand
CTATTGTGCCAAGCTCCTGGAATTTTTTCTATATCTTTCGGACTGCGTCTTCACTTACATTGTACTTGCGACCGATTTTTCTATTAGAAAGCACCTTCTGACAATCCTGAATTATCAGTTTTCGAATTTGCAAACAAATTTGCTTGGTTTCCATGTTCACTGATGAAGAATTCTTACTATACTCTCTCTAGCAATATTATTAACTGACAAACCTGCTTTATTCATTTGTTTATATATCTCTGTTTCTGTTTCTTTATTTGTGATTTAATAAATGTGAAGTGTACAGAGAATATTGTGCGTTACTCACTGCGACCTGCATTGTGTCTACCGACATACCTTTTGCGAACAATATGTATAAATAATTGTGTAATACAGTAAAACACACTTGACATACCTTTTTAAAATGATGAATTTGCAACAGGAGTGTTACACTTTTTCTTTTTTTGTAGAAGTACTACCTTACACAAAACAATGCTGACCGGTGACCGTTGTTCTTAAGCAAATCTGCGTGCATCGCCTTGCGCATCGCCTTGCGTATCGCGTTGCACATCGTCTTATGCGCGTTCTTATCTCATTTGATTTATCGTACGACAAATGTATGCAGGACAGAGAGGTCCTCGGATCTCTCTATCCTATAAAGAGTTAAAAAGATTGAAAAATTTGTCGTACAACAAAAACGCACAAATGAAATCCCATACGCATCAAATGTGAAATCGCGAAACATTTCGTGTTTTTACAACATAAATATTTTGATTTGGATAAATTGCTTTAAAAGTACAACATTTTATTATGAAATCACAAATATTATTGTAAAGTCACATTTCTTCAATAAAACCACTACAAGTATCGAAAATTTACTGAATTCATGTGTAGTAAAAGTGTTGTGAAATCACAAACATTTCTAACAGTGTATCCGGGAAAAAAAGTTTATATCTCATTATATATGCACTGAGAAAAATATCCAGGCTTTTTCCGATCATTAATGATCGGATTGTCCGTTCAAACAATAACAAACGGTTATTTCCGATCATTTTGATCGGACAAAAGATCCGATCAAATATTTAATCGGAAATAAATTCATCGGAATATCCGATGAGAAATATCCGTTCGTTATTTTTTGAACGGACTATTTCCGATCACATTATGTCCGATCAAATATTTTTGATCGGATAACATTAGCCAATCAAATTATTCGAAAGATCGGATTTTTTCGATCATTTTTGTCGGATTTCACAGATTTATTACACACACACATACACACGCACGCACGCACGCACGCACGCACGCACTGAAAAACACACATTGATTAAAACAATTTATAGTTTCATAGTTTCGAGCACTGTTTTTATATTCTGGGAAATTTCACACATTTCGTAGGTGCAGTTTACACAACCAAGATACGAATACGAACGAGTGCGTAATAAAAACGCAAGAGATACGTACAGCAAAAAAAAAGCAAATACTGATTCGCGCTAGAAACACTATATGCTCGCTCACAGAACAACATGTGCTCACTTGATGTCAACGGTTTTAATGGTAATAACAAATAACATCATTACATCAGCCTATAGAGCCTATACAAAAAGTCTCTGATCACGTGACCAACTATTCCGTGATTGGCCAGCGCCATTTCACCGCATCGGATTTAACATATTTGATCGGATATCAAACTTGATCGGATAAAATACTCTCTTTTTATCCGTTCAAGTTTAATGTCCGATCAAGTTATAGATTTATCCGATGAAATTTTAACGGATAGGCATATGGCGGTTCATATTCCGTTCACAAGTAAACGGAAATCACATTTCATCGGATAAAGGTGTTCGTCATCTCATCGGATAACCCTGAATCCGATCGAAACTGATCGGAAAAAGCAGTAGAACGGTTATTTCCGATCAAAAGCATTGGACATTTTTCTCAGTGTGATTATATATAATTTGGTAGATATAATTATGTATGAATTTTGACCTGATCTAATCATATACAGGGAGGGGCATTTAAAACAGGTCACCTGAATAACTCGCTTGTTTTTGACAATAGAAGAAAAAGTGTCAAACAAAAGTTGCTTGGTTTCGAGGGGCACATAATGTGATGTCAATAATTGTTTTGTAGGTGGAGGCGCAAAGGATAGGCAAAGGTCAAATCTGGTTTTTTAAATGGAATGATATGTTTTTTTATTTACATTCTGATAGAGCATTTTAAGACGAATACAGTGACCTATAATTAAAGATCAATCGAGGTTACGCAAGGTCAATAATAATCGAATGTAATGGAAAATAAATTGTTTCAAAGCACTCTTCGAATAATTTCGTGTCTTCTCTTCTTGTTGGTATACCGCTAATCGTTCAAGTGTATCACGGTATGTAAATAAACATTGAAGGTTTATTTAAACATAACAAGGTTAGCTGTAATTAAAAATAAATTGTTTGCATGAAGGAGCGTTGCGATTGATCCGAATGAAATTCGTCATGCAGTGTTATCTGTGTCGACACGTTTCAGAAAATGCTTCGATGTTCAGGGTCGTCATTTTGAACACTTGTAACGGTAAATACGTAAATAAGTAAATTAGTGAAATATTTCATTTCGAAAAATGCCTTTCTTCTCTTGTTATCAGCATTTCGCTGTACACTTGTTGTTTTAACTTCCCCCACAAATAAAAATCCATAGGTGTTAAATCTGGGGCCCATCTGTTATTTCCTGACCGACCAATCTAACGATCTCCATATTTTCTGTTTAGCAATTCAGTAATAATCCGTGCAAAATGAGCTAGACATCCATCTTGCTGGTATCACATTGATTGTCATACGTTCAATGGAAGATCTTCTAATAATAGTGGCAATATTTCTGTTAAAATTTGTGCATACTTTCGACTATTTAATGTTCCATCGATAAAATGAGGACCAATTATTTTATCATTAAGAATTCCGGCCCAGACGTTTATAGACCAAGTCTCTGCCTGTCCACTTCTCTCATCCAATGTACAGTTGCATGCAAAAGTGTCCGGCCAAAGATATTTGGCACCCCAAAGCATAATGCTACCTCCACCGTGCTTCACAGTTGGTATTTGATATCGCGAATCATTTCTAGTGCCTTTTGGTCGTCGAACGTACCGTCTACCATCATTTCCAAACAAATTAATTTTAGTTTCATCTGAAAACATCACTTTCTTCCAATCTTCAACAGTCCAGTTACGGTGTTTTTTTGCAAATTCTAATCTGGCCTTCTTATTTTTTTTGCTAATAAGCGGTTTCTTAACTCCAACGCGTCCAAAAAGTCCCACTTCTGTCAATCTGCGTGAAACCGTACTTTGACTTATGTCAGCCAATTTTTCTTCGCGTAACTCGCGTGCGATGACCGCGGCATTCTTTTTCACATCTACGACAGCCTTTCTCTTAATCACTTTATCGACACGATTAGTAGTTTTTCTTGGCCTCCCAGGGCAGGGTTTATCTTTTAGAGCACCTGTAGTCTTGAATTTATTTATTATATCGTTAACAGTCGATTTACCTAATTCTAAAACATCAGCTATTTCACGTGAAACTTTTCCTTCGTTGTGAAACTTGATCACCAATTTACGTATGTCTAAAGACGTGCGTTTTGGCATTTTGACTGAGTATAATTGATCGAATAATAGAAAAGAAACGTGCTCTTAATGTTTACATACCTTCGTGACCGATAACGTAAACAAAGCCGTGCAAATTATACGTTCTTGGAATTTGGCCGAACAATTATGAAGAAGCAAAATGTGTTATTTTAGTTATAAATACGTGTTAATCGTTATAAACAATTTTTTAATTGTGCATTTTAATTACATGTCAAAAGTACTTTATGATGATATATTTGTGTTTTTATTTTGTACCCTTTCTACGTTAATAATGATAAAAATATCTTTGGCCGGACACTTTTGCATGCAACTGTATGTAATCTTAAGACCTATCCCTTGCTATACATAGCATATTGTTTTAAATGCTTCAATTTAATACATATTTCAGTCGTTGAATGTTAAAAATGTAAGCGTTCGAATACTTTCGTGTATGAGTGTAGGTTTAATTTTTGATTTTATAAGTTTAATTTTTTTTAATATAACCAATCTATTTTTTTGTTAATTCTATATGTCTGTTAAAAAAAATATGAATTATTAAGGTGATCTTAAAACTTAAAAAATTCACAATCAATGGGAGATGGCAAAATGTTTGAGATAGTTTTACTCACATTATAAATATTATTTCTAATAAAATGTTTATTTTTTCAGTTTATTACTAAAAAATCACATTTAAGTATGAAGTGCATGTCTGACTAACAAATTTAAATCACATGAGCTATGTTTATTTATTTAATATGCTGTAAAAAGTGTCCGATTGGACACTTAAATGTACGGAATTATCAAAATAAAATTGCTTTTGAATTTGATTGCACATGCAGATACGACATATATAAACAAATAATTAATAAACAATAAATATCAATACGTGGTCAAAATTTAAAAACGGAAAGATAAAGGGCATATACGACGAACACAAGATGCTTTTTAGCGAAGTTTATCTTAAAATCAATACATATAATCGAGTTACACAACTGTTAATTAGACGTTTCGGCCTTAAATTAGGCCATTTTCAGCATATAAAAATTACAATATAACAAAAAATGGTGTATAACACTAACTGACTTATATTTGCGAAAATTAGTGTTACAGCTAGTTTCACGGGATTTTTCTTCCTATATATAAAATAAATGTTACAAGAAATACGGTAGGCAATCGCTTCCTCGTGTACACGCCGTATAAATTAAAGATTAATCTTTGTGCAATCAGAAACGAATATCTACGCCAACGCGCGTGATAAATATTCCGCATCACTTTCTGTGTATATATATATATATATAAATCCTCTCTCGTGTGAAAATCTCCCACGTGAGGTGAAACTTGACGTTAACTCTTAACGACGAACGGACCGCGTTACTTGCAAGCGTCAGTTCTCACGCGCCGGACAAGTTAGATTAATTTTTTGAACGAGCAGAGGAAAATTAGATGGCGATTTCGATTTGCGTGAGGCGAACGTCGTTCTTGCTTTGCGCGTGGGTAGCAAAGACGTTTCGCGAGAGTAAGTGAAAGGAGCGATGCAATTCGAGCATCGTTTCATCCATGCGCGAGGGCAGGACCCGATTCGAGGAATGCGCGCGATCGCATTCATCTTAATTAAAATCTAATTATTGGTTCTAATAAATGAAGTCGAAGAAGGCAAAATGTATGAAGAAGTAGTAATTAAATATTTTTTCAGACGTAGAAAAGCCAATATAAATTCTTTTCCATGGAAAAATTGATTAAAGATATGTTTTCTAAGAAAATTCTTATTTCTTCTCTGCAATAAAGAATATATTCTTATAAAAGTCTTTAATTACAAATGCATTTTTTTCTACGTATGTTCAATTTTGTAGTATAATTTGTATTTAATACAAATAATTGAAAAAGATATCATATTCTGTCAAAGAGGGTCTCAGTAGTGAATTTTACAACTTTTGTTCAAATAATCGGCACGCAGTTTGTTCAAACTGCAAATTGTAAAATTTTATGCAAAAATATTATTAGGTAATAACGCCTTAGTAGAAATTTTATACAATTTTTGAACAGTTTATTAACTTCTGCTTAATAATTGAGAAATAAAATACTTGGAATTCCATTCAAAATGTTTTGTGTAATTATTACGCACAAAAGATGCGCAAAATCTAAATCCATTTACTGAAAAAAAAAACAATAAATGGACTATGTAGTATTTATCTAATAACAATTAATACTGGATAATAATTTGGTAGATTGTCTACGCAAATTGAACTTATTTTTACCAGAAAAATGCTTTACCCATTGAATAAAACTCTATCAAGTTCTTGTCTATTTCCTACGCAATATTGCTACAACTAATAAGAATACAGTAATACTAGATAGTAACTGAATGGGTGTCTAGCAAAACTACATACATTTCTACCAGGACTATTTGATCGAATATAGCCTTCTTCATTTATTCGTATTGAACATTTCTTGGTCAATTTTTGCTTACTATTGTCTGTATATTTAATTGAGACGATGTTAAATGTATTTCACGAATTTTCATCAAACGACTAAACATAGGAATAAAAAAGAACGGATGTGCAGTATAGATAGGATCTTGAATGGCAATGCTTTCAATCGAGCACGACAAACTGCTGACATTGACGTTGAACCATTTAGAGAACGGTGCGAATATCGAAACAATGGCTGACTCCATGTCGTTTCTAATGATAGTCTTATTTCGATTTCTATTCCGTTCATCCTTTGTAACTGCGAACAGATTGGCTCCGCGAGGGACACGGCGAGAAAGACCTCTTCCTAGCATTTCCATACAATAGCGGGAAAAAGACGGTACGTATTGCAAGATATCCGGTGATGGCCTCTAGATGATAACGAGGCCAGGATGTCGAAAGATAGCCGTACGTCCACGAGAATCGCGTCTGCATCGGGATTTTCACGGCGACGAATTGAGGATACGTCACGAAATATATATCACGACGGGCCGAATGTCGCAACTGTTATTGTAAGGCACGCATTACGGCACAAGTGTAACGGACACGCAGATAGACTCGGCGCAAAAAAGTCGTTCGAGGATCAATAATTTGATTTGCGAAAATTGTCGGTTGAGGTGCGTGACGTCGGACAAATTCTCACGAATTCGTAACGCAACGTGAGTCAGAGTAAATTTTTTTCTTCGTCGGTATTTCCTCCATTTTTTTGTCGACTGTGTGAAGGTATATTTACGGAAAGTTGAAATTTTCATGAGCGAAGGCGGCGGGCGGCCGAGCGGATGGGGTTACGCATGGTCGCTCAGCCTGAACAGTCCACCGGCTGAATACTATCGTGACGTCACTCGCTACGGTCACTGCCTGAATTATTCAGTATTCCTTCGTTTCTAGTTGTTCGACGATACCGCGTGCAATCTCGTACGAAAGTTTGTTTTTACGCACGTGGCGTAGTAGTAGCTGCGCCGTTTTATCATTCTATCTTCCCGCGACAGGAACTTTGACGATGAAAGCGAGAGCCGCATTGAAATCCATTCATTGCGGTCTCTTGCCGTAGAATTTTCGAAATTAATCCTCTAGCTGAGGAATGGATTCACCTACTCGATCATAAATTTCTTTGTCAAAAATGTCAAACGATTCAACTTTCTTTTGGTCTGACCCACGTAACTGGCTTCACTGCAGTCATCACAAGAGATCTTGTAAACTACATTTTGATTGCATAAGGGATCTAGTTGATCTTTACCCTTTTTAATAAAATTATTTAATGAATTTGGTATCGAGAAGGCCAATTTATAATGACATCTATTAGCAATTGGAGCAAACTTTTTCGAACTCACGTAAGGAATCGTGAAAAATTTCTCCCTGATCTTTTTCTCGACCGTTCCACTTTTATTAGTGTGGAACTTTATTCTTTTTTGAATTGAAGAAAAAATCAAATCTAGTGGATAACTGTTATTTAAAAAAATATTTATTGCCTTAATCAAATTGTTTTGCTGGAAACGTGGATGACATAACCGTATAATTTTGTCGACCAAACTGTAAATGACACCCCTCTTATGATAAAGTGGATGGTGTGAATTAAAATTTAGAAACCTGCCAGAAAACATCGCTTTGCGATATAAGTCAAAAACTAGAGCTTGA
>NW_017257400.1:1087624-1088427 GCF_001594055.1 Mycetomoellerius zeteki | reverse complement strand
TTAACAGGTAATTTTTCAATTGCTGTTCTTTCGAAATCTTGCATGCATATATCCGCAGCAATTGGAGATAAAGGAGAACCCATCGGAGTACCAAAAATCTGTTTGTAAAATTTGTTATTAAACATAAAAAAGGTGGAATTTAAAACCAAACGAACAGCAATTAAAAACTCATTTAGAGGTATAACAGTCTTCCCCGATATATAATCCTATCTTTTTGTAATACCATCAGACACCAATTCTATGGAAACATTCGTAAACAAAGAAACGACGTCCAATGATACCAGCAAATAGTCAGGTTCAATGCAAATATCTTTTAATTTTTCAACAAGTTAAAAACTATTCCTGATGTAGCTAGATGCTTTCAATATAGAATCGTTGATGATATTGTGCAGATATAACGAAAAATAATATAATGGACTGTTAGTAGATGAGACAATAATTCTTAACGGGTTCCGCTGTTTATGGATAGTGTTAATCACCGATCGTCTTGAAATTTGGTCTACATATTCTTTAATGGAAAATATTTGATACGTATTTTTTTATATCGGCTAAAAAACATTTTAAGGGGGCTAAAAAAATGTTTTAACATTGTAAAAACTACTATCGCAACGTGTATATTGTGTCAATTTTCCGATATTATTTCTTACAGATTCAAAAACCATTTTTCGTTTAAATTGTCAAGATAAGCCCCATATCTCTCGCAGAACTGTCGGAAATCGGCCAGCGTATCATACATGTTGCCCGAAAAGAGTCTTTCTCGGGGTTTAAAAATTGTTTAAAAAATCAGTAAATAATTTCTGACA
>NW_017257400.1:1083399-1087190 GCF_001594055.1 Mycetomoellerius zeteki | reverse complement strand
CGGCTAGCGTATCATACATGTTCCCCGAAAAGAGCCTTTCTCGGGGATTAAAAATTGTTTAAAAAATCAATAAATAATTTCTGACACCAGAACTCCTCGGAACTAGTTAGTATACATTTAGAATTATACGATAAACACCATATATCCCACAGAACTGTCGTTAATCGCTTCGCGTATCATTTTTTTTCTCGTTTTTGCCATTTTTTAGGTAATAAAATTGTTTAAAAATTAAATTAACAATGTAAGTCGCCAGAACTCTTCACAGAACTATGTAACTTTTCAATTCCTACAAGAAAATGTGGTTTTGAACCTTTTTTGGCAAATTTAATGATGTGTGAACCTGGCGTATCATTTTGTAGTTTGGGTTTCTCGGCTTTAATGGCCGGAATTTGGTTAACTTATATAGAACTATAGAACTATCAAAAATAAGCTCAGAACTCTTCATGTTTAGTGAGTTTCCACCAAATGATACGCCAACTTCACAGACACTATATTTTAGCTGTCCATATTTTACACCTGCCATTTGGTTACCACATGCAGTTTTCAGTTACGACAGCTACTTTTCTTTTTCCGTGGAGGCATTGAGGAAGACAGAGAAGGAGCATACTATAGAAATCGTAAGGGCCGGCGGTAGTAAGCTTAATTCGCTTCATAATACTGACGAGTTTGGCAGAGATGATTGGCTTAAAAGTGAAGGACTTAGAAGGAATGCATAAAGGTGAGAAGGAAGGAGAGAAGGGAGATGGAGAAGGAGAGGAAGGAAGAAAGTCTATGAAACGATCGTTGAAGAGGGTAGGATCAAGAAGATGAACAGATATCCGGGGAGAGGAGGTGGTTCCAAGAGCAGAAAGGATAAGAGGAGGTGAAGGAGAGGGATGAGGAGAGAAATGATCTCTTTTCCCGACGGATGACAGTGGTCGTACAGTTACGTAACTCACAAAAGCGCTGCCAGTCAACCTCGAGTCGAGTTTACCTGAATTTTCGCAAAGCGCGACGTTTTAAAGAAATTAGCTTACGAGTCGCAGCATTGAGCTAGGTTGCGGGTGACCTGGCTGACGCCTACGAGATAGCGGGTCAAAGACGAACATTAGAGAGGACGTGAAATACCTTTCATGAAACCTTTTCGTCAATATGTGTTTCGCAGAAAATAGGGAACTAGTCGATCTGAGCCAACTCAATCGAGGAGAGAGAGGTCAATTGATCGTAGGTTACGCGAGAGAGAAGTACGAGAGTGTCGAGGAGTTCGGTCAACACGCAGCGCGGCATGGACAACAAAATAGTCATTGATAGTGTTACGTCCTGTGGACTCCACGATTCTTTTCTTTCGTGGAATATTGTTCGTCGTCATTCAGACATCATTTATAAAATATAAGTAGTTAATAACAGTCTCAGACTGTTTATGGAGAGAGTCAAAAAGTAATCTACCCCCTTATCTTTCATCACATATCTAAATATCAACCACGGAGAGTTGGAGACGATAAAATTTCAGACGTAGAGACCATGGTTCGTTCAAGACAAAAGATCGTAATAGACTCCTCTTTCAATAGACGAATAAATAATTTAATCAATTCGTAGTAGTAACTCTATACCCTTAGAGATAAAACGCAACACCGGTGATCAATGCTAATTGAACAAAAACTAGATATCAAGTTGCTACGGAAGTTTAGAAATCATAGATTAAACTTTTGAGACTCGAAGAGGAATCTGTTTATCGTCATCCAATACCATGGGTTCTAACTAGCGACGATCTTTCTTGATATAGTTCTAGAAGAGACCGCGAATCTAGCGATAAGTTTCACACGAGACAATTAAAGTTTACACTAGTCATCCACTCCTATCCTTGGCGACACCACTCAAAACTGACCAATCCGATGCAAGAAACGGGGCGGATGACTAAAGTCAATTCCACCAATAAGCTCTCGTCGATCTAAAATTTTTAAACAAAAGAGAACGTCAGTACTCTCCGGGAGACAAATCCCGCCAATCAAAATCCTAATCGGTCAGGCTATTACATCCCGTAGGGATCCACCCCCAAAGATAGTCCTATATAAACCACGATCTCGCGAGCCGAGCGTCAGTGGCAGTAGCAGTTGAGTTGAAGTTTTAGAGTTGAAGTTAGAAGCACTTTTCATGTGACCTTTGGTAGGTGTGATCGCCAGTAAAATAAAAAGAAACAATTATTCAATCTATAGTGGAACGTGCATATCTTCCACAACTTCTTCGCATTTTCTGAACCGATCTCGAATAGGACAACAACAAATTCCAGGGGGCTTCATCCAGACAAGTGAATCACTAATTTTTCCTTCCTCTTTTTTCTTTCTACCCCAGTTTTTTCTTATGCGTAGAATATTATCACTATTTTCCAGTCACAGCCTCTGCATTATTCCCTTTAATCCAATTACTTCCACCCTTGTATCGAGGACGATACAACTACAAACTATCTGTCGTCCTCATTCTCCAATATTTAATTCTATATTCTCATTTTAGAAGGCCGACTAATCCCCGAACTTCACTCTTCCCCACTCTTTCATTACTTGCAGAATCCTCATTTCCTGTTTAATGCAGAGCCAGGTATAAAACTATTATTTTTCAATTTAAATCTCGTAGTGGGTGACCGGCTATTTCGTTCCCGCCTTTCCCGCGCGGCTAAATGCCAACGGAGACAGCGGATTAGGGAGGCCCATCGGCTCCTAGATGAAGCCTACCACGAATTTTTAGCAAATTTAAATAATAATAATAACAACGATAATATAAATAATAGTGATAATCATAGTAATAGTCTAGACCTAGTGCCAGGCCCTTCTTCCCCCAACATTTCTCATTCTCCAAATCACCATCCTTGCTCACCTCCAGTTCCTTCCTCTCAACCTGCTTCTTCTCCTCTAGTTGTGGCACTCCCCCTTTCACCTCCTCCCTATTCTCCTTCCCCTGACGCGGAATCCATCTCATCTGTCCTAACTCAATGCATTTTCACCGACACCCCCCCCCCTTTTCGCGTTCTTCCTCTCCCGCTGACTCAACTTCGAGCGTGGAGTTCATGGCCGAAATTCCCCCGCCTCGTCTTCATTATTATTATCACCACGGCTATCACCGATCCTTAAATTCCCTTTTTTCGCAGTTCAAATTTTCACCGATCTTCTTCCCTCAGCCTTCACCATAATCTTCGAAAACGCGGATCCTGACGAAGTCCGAAACGCCATAACCGGACAACCTCCAGATGTTCATATTCCTGTTTTCCTTCCCCACTCTTTCTTTTTTTCTTAGTTCCGGTGGGTTTCTTTCTAAATTTCTTTCCCCTCTCTTCTTGTACTATTAATGAAATCCAGTAATTACCTTAATTTAATTTCCATCCGCCCTGTGCTTTCCTTCCATTGAACATACTCACACACATTTACTCACCTAATTTCACGACACTATTTTCTTTGTATTTATCGTCCAGGTCCAAATTAATGTTTGCGAATATATACACACATATACACCGCAATGTTCACACACCATTTACTCCTTTAAGAAACATTATATCTGTTAAATAAACGTTAAGTAATTTAATTTAAAAAGTAAGATTGTTAATAAGAACCTAACAATTAAGTTATTAGTATGGACCGCAAAAAAAATAATAACAATAATAATCAAATTGTTACTCAGCGCTAGTGGAATCACTAATTAATAAAAATATAATTATATGTTTAAGTAGATACATAATGGTAGGCTCAATAAATTAAAAATCAATAGGGCTACGAGCCAAGGTTAATGTTACGTCCAAGCCCCTGGAGATTGGATAGTGAATGGAG
>NW_017257400.1:1067039-1082186 GCF_001594055.1 Mycetomoellerius zeteki | reverse complement strand
AAATCGGTTCACTAAGGTTATTGATTGACGTTTAGTAATTGACGTTCACTACGATTTTCATTAAGTACGGGAGTGTGTGTAAGTCGTGAGGAGGAACTTACTGGTTGTAGTTGTCCAGACCGTCAAATTCTTACTTCCTTGTTGGTCAGTCAGCGCCTCGAATCCCCTCGTGGATACTGATGATTGACTTATGAGCACTGACTCTAAGAGTGACTTGCATTGAGTTGACTGTGACTGACTGACTGTTGTTCTGACTTTTGATTTAGCCCTTGCTCTAACTTTTGCTCTAACTCTCTTAACTCTCACTTTTATTCTGCTTAACTCTGACGCTGCGTCTCGCGATGTCGTGGCTTATATAGTCGGTTTTTTAGGAGGTGGTTCCATGGTAGGATGTGTCTAATTGGGAAATTGAGGAATCAGGTTCACAGGGTTTTGATATGATAACAGGCTCGGCTGGTTATTGGGAAATTTCCTCGAGTTAGTTCCGCCTGCTGTAGTCAGTTTTGATTCGCTCTTGTTCTTATTGGTGATAATGTATCACCTTCCTAAAAGGTTCAGACTCACGATCGCCTATTGGAGGGTTTCGTTGCTGGCGAGGGAGGGGTTGTAAGTTACCTATTTCCCTTTTATCAGCGCCTGCTTAAGGGAAGAGGTAATCTACTTTTTATCAACATTCTAGGATTTAGTTAATCTTGTTCCTTGGGAAGCAAGAAACGTGGGTTATTATTTTGTTGATTTTTCCCATCATCAGAAAGTGTCATCATTAAATTTATGACCCTTTCTTCATCCTATGCGCAAGATTATTATCGTTAGACGTGCGTGATAGGCGTGGGATGATTCAACATCTTACCTTCTCTCGAGTATCGCGCTCATGATATGACTCTTATCGGCAAGGATTGATTCTTGATCCGGCTTAGCACCTTGGTGTTAACGGCGCGGGTTGAAAATGATTATTTGTGTGACTTCTTTGCCACGATCCTCGAGAGGAGATCAAACGCGTGGTTATCGCGGGTTACATATTTTTCGGCTAGGAAAATTCTTCAAATTCGTGTTGTCGATTGATTTTGTTCTTATCTTACTTTATTGATCGAACGGTCATAAAACGAAGAAATCGTGGAGTCCACCGGACGTAACATTAATATGTGTGATCAGATTTAAATAAAAATAAAAATAAATAACATAAACATACAATAACTTTAATCTAAATGCCGGCAATGATAACAAACATTTCGATCCGCATTGGATCCTTCTCAATATTAGAATTTAATACAAAGGAAAATTATTGTTAAAAAATAATATTAAAAATTATAATTAGAAACTTCCCTCTCATCTCGCAGTGTTTCCGCAAACATGTTGATACGAAATTCGGTGATGTCTATCCGCTCATATGTAATGCATGACTTCTGTCAAACATAAGTCATACAAATAATCGCAATACAAAATGAATACGCAGTCATACAGAATTATAAAAAATATATAAAATATAATACAGAATTATAAAAAATGTATTATTAGTATAAATTATTAGTTATTATAAGTATATATTATAATTATAAGTATATATTATAAAAATTATTAGTATAAACGTATCATAATAATAAAAAACACTTTAATGCCTGTTATAAACAATGAGAGAGAGAGAGAGAGAGACAAATTAAAGACAAATAAAAAACAAAGAATAGATGTTTCGATCTCTATCGGATCATTATCAATGCATAAAATTAAATTAAAATTAAAAAATTATACTTCGATCTCATATTAACAATTCAGATGACATAATTGAAGCATGGTGCAATTTGGAAACGGTAACACAGTGTTCCTCCGTATAAATGCATATAAATGATTATAATTTCTGTTGAGAAGTACACTAATAAGTCGTATAAAGTGATAGAGCTAATCATATGAAATATAAGAAATGTAAATTACCATTATAATATGTGCAATAGTACATTAACTATGATCAAAAATAATTTAGTAGCAGTTGAATTAAAAAGAACAAATACCTTACATATGGATCTCAATAGACAATTAGAGCAATGCGAAGGGAGTGAAAAATCGTGTCATCATTAGTCTGTACTGAGACAATATAAATTGACATTCAAAAGACAAGAAGGTTGATGTGGTAAATTAGAAGGGATATGTTATTTTAGTTCCTCGCAATTAATTAGCGCCTTTTAATTAATATAAATGAAATAGATCTTAAGCTCATTCTACAGTCAAATATTCTTTTCATATTCGACTGTGATTGATCAATTTTTACAACTACAATCATTTACAGCTACGCAATTATGGAATAGACTTTGCAAACTCAGTCAGTAATTGTGGTGTTAACTCTGAAGAATTAAAGATGTAGGGTTTCTCGTTAAATATTTAATTGGAAGCGCCGCGACAATTCTGCAAAAACTAGCGGTATTGTGAACTGCAAAAACGAGTGCATGTTAAAATTAGTTGAGAACTTAATTTTATTTTTGTTCAACTAAATCGTAATAACGAGTTTCTTTACGTTTCAAATCTAATGGTTATTATTTATCCAGTAAATTTATTTCCTATGAGTTTTTTCTTCTCCCTAGAGTACTATTGTGTGTATTTATTGGTACATATCCCTCTTAATAAAATGTATGTTGGCAGTGTGTGCCGTTCGCTGGATCTAAAGACAAAAGGTCGTGTTAGTTTCTTTATCGGAAACTGATCCCGTTCCTAAGAATAATTCCCAACAGTGCATATTCTACTTCGGGATGTAATCAAAGGTCGATCCTTGTAACGAGCTTTATTCTCGAAGGACGACTACGGTCGTCCGTTAATAACTACAACGATCCTACTCCGGCCACGCTGCGGCGATGGCTATCGAAATTAGATAGAAAATTGCCTTCGTCTTGTTCGAGTTTGGTTGAAGGTTTCATTAAATTCTTTGAGAGATGCGGAATCGATAGATCCGCTGGATGCTATCAGACGATATATCGGTATTGCGAGCGTGGCCAGCAGCTACCGCACGCGGTATCGTGCGATCGATTAAGCGTGGAAGGAAAACAGGAACGTGCGAAAATAAAACGATAGGATCTGAAAATTAATACCAAACTTCTTTCGCGGCGTCGCGAGACCAAGTGTAATTTCGTCGATCGTTTAAACGCTCCTGCGGAAAACACGGAAAGTGAAGCGTACCTCATTAAATCCGTGTCGATTCTCTTCAGCTTCCTTCGTGACCTTTTCTTGCCGGGGCTTTGATTTATAGTCCATCTCCCCGCCCGTTCGCCGTCGCTCCGCGCTCTCTTGGAAAGCCGACAACATTATTCGCAACGTTATTCAGTTACAATTTCTCATGTCAAGATAGAGAATATCTAGTTGGTTAAGGTAGTATAATAATTAATGTGCGGCGCAGATAATGAAACACCCGGTGTTAATGATCGTCACGCGATTTTTTCATTTCGTCATCGTTATTTTCTTTGCTAATAACACGTCGTAATTATTTTAAACTTTTTAAGGGAAATTCACTTGATTTGAAACTTAAAATTTTTTTTTATCTCCTACCAATATTGCGATCTGTCACCCACAAGGATATTTAGCAATAGTTGTGAAAGCGATAATATGGCACGCTCGGTGAGAATCCAATGATTCTCCTTATAAATTACAATGTATTACTGTGTCTGAATAAATCTTGAGGAATTTTACGTTTTAATCTACGCTTTATACTGTTGGTATTGGTAAGACTACTAGCTAGGATGTTAGGATGATTTTCTAAGCGCGATTTGTATCTTGCTGCCATTCTGCTTATTTCCTCCTTCACAGTCGGAATACTCAGATCCTTGTGAAGAGTCTCATTCGTTACATACCATGGTGCGTCAACAATTATTCGTATCATTTTGGTTTGGAATCTCTGTAGTATTTCTATATTAGAATTGGGCGCAGTGCCCCAAAATTAGATCCCATAGATCCAGATCGGTTTGAGTATACATTTGTAAATGAGTAGTTTACTATTTAAATTCAGTTGAGATTTTCATCCTAAGAGCCAATATAATTTACTTAGTTTAATTTCCAACTGTTTTCATTTGATAAATATGAAACTTAAAATGATGAAAAAAAATAAATCTTAGTGTCCGATACATATAATAGAAATAAAAACAACTATCATTGCAGTTTATATGCCAGAGAAATCTTGGTTTGCAGTTTTACTTTACCATACACATTCATTCCACATCTTAATATTTATTGATTGGAATCCACTTTCAATATATTACTTTCATCTCTAAACTTATCTACTTATTTTTACTTACTATTTTTACTTACTTACTTATTTATTAATTACTTTTATCTAAACCTATTTTTATCTAAACTGCAAATGTTTCTTATCCCATATATCGTAATCTTTTTAAGTCTACTCCTCACGCTAATTTATAGTTGATATACAAATACTTTGCTATTAGCACAGTTTTCACGCAAAAATACTAATTTTTTTTCCTTATTTATGACTAATCATATTTGTATGTAAACATATCTTTTAAATACATCTTTAGTGTTGTATATGCGCCGATTGTCAGACTCGGACGTTCGAAACACAAATTGAAATATTAATATTATTATTAAAAATATATAATAGTAAGGCTCAATAAATTTAAAATATCAAAAAGAAATAGGGCTACAAGCCAAAGATCAATCTATATAGTCTAAATTAATAGTAAAATAGATATAACATTATAATAAAAACTTTAATATAAACTGCCGGCATCAAACAATACATGACAACAAACGTTTCGATCCCTATCGGATCATTATCAATGTTAGATTGAATACAAAAATAAAATTAAATTAAAAATTAAAACTTCTCTCTCCTCTCGCAGTAACACTTCTGCTAACATATTGAAAATATGGTACGATGCGAAATCGGCAATACTATTGTTTCTCCGTTTATGTATAATAACGTATGATTTCTATTGAAAAGTACATAAGTCATACAGAAAATGATAAAGTCAGTAATATAAAATATAAGAAATATGAACTAATAATACACGTTATAGTATATGTAAAGAACATTGACAATAATTAAAAATAAGCAACTGAATAAAAAAAGAATGAATACCTAAGTGGATCTTAATAAGAAAAATGTGAAGAGAGTGAAAAATCTTATCGTTATTCGTCCGTGTAAGACAATATAAATAGACATTAAAAAGAACAAGAAGGTTGATTAATATTATTATCAATAATGCTAATAATTAATAAATATATTAAAATATTGCCAAAAATTTGTTGTGAAAAATGTCATCAGCCAGGATTTAAATCTCTCGATTAACCGAGCATCTTTTTCGATTCAATCATCGAGGTATATGATGATATTTATCCTTGTATTTATCATAATAACTAATATGTATAAAGAGAGAAAGTATTGAATGGTAAACGGATATACTGAAAAAAATATACTAAATTTTTGCTTGAACAATACTAACTTAATTTTTATTTATAACAAATAAATATTTTCTCAATAAAAAATGATAATGAGATCAAATTAATAATTCTTGTATCAAAAAAATAAATATATGTTTACATTCAGTAAATATTCAGTTAATACAATTTAAAGAAGTATTAGATATTAATTAAAATTTAGTACATTCTTCAGTATATAAACAATAACAAGATAAACAAAATATAATATATTGCATAGAAGGAAAGGAAGGAAAAGAAAATCTCACGACCTTGTTGAACATATTGATAAAAACAGGAAAGTATGCGTATATTGTCAGTAGAAGGAGGTTTGTAGGCCTGCGTCGATTACGATTGCATTTAATTAATTAACCGATGCGCGCGGATTACCTCAAAGTCCCCATTACATAGCTCGTTGAACGGAAAGTATTTTTTAAAAACGGCGCTATTATATTGTCGGACGTGTTATTAATCGACGTAAGTACCCCTCGTAATTAGCGGAATAGCGTAAAATTCGTAATAATACGCTCACGCCAGGCAGCGTCCTGTGATTAATTACGGAAAGCTATCGACGCTTTACGTTTTCTGCATCTTGTATCTCTTTCATCCATCTATCTCGTATCTCGCGACACACGTGGACCGCTATTCCGCGCACGCGAGGTCTCACGCTGAAGCACCCTCGTTAGAATCGTGGTTTGGTAGAAATACTGACTATTAGACCCGCAACTCGTCCGTATCTCCCGTCTCTTTTCCTCTTCTCTCTTTCTTCCTTTCTCACAAATATACTCACGGTATGTTCCGTCTCTTCCGTCTCTACCTTATACTCTCTAAGCAGATCGTTATTAGGGTAAAAACATGAGTTTTTGCCAGTAAAGCGAGGTGGAATGCATAGCGAGGCAACGTCAATGGAGAGCCATAAAATCGCCTCGCGAGTTTGAATCTAGTTACGACTGCACGCGGCGCAAGATGAAAAAGAATACGTTGAAAGGAAAGGTATTGTCGGAAGAAAGTCCGCGATGGAAAACCATAGCGAATTCACGACTGCCAGGCGACGCGTGTATCTTTATTCTAATGGAGAATAACATGTCATCTGGAGAAATTTCTACCTGCAGAAAAATATTCCCGTTCGAAGAAAAACATCCTGTAAATTTTACTAAGCTGATAGCTAAAAAGTCTCTCTTATCTTTTAATTAATGGTAGAAGTCCCATGATTTCTCTCCTTAAAACTAGTCGTGATGGCAGCATTGCAAATCGTAATTTAAAATCTAAAAGTATCCGAGGGAGCACGATCCGCGGATGTATAAGTAGTCTTGTTTTCTCGTTGCAGCAATGCCAGTCGTTGAAGAAGGAAAACCGGAGGTTGCAGAGCGCCTTTCTGCAAAACGTCTTTCTTCAAGCGCGAGTCGACACGCTCCAATGGCAGGTCAAACAGGTTCGTAATCGCATGATAGCTGAAGATCAGTAGAAGACGAAGCGACCGATAACGTGGCCAACCGGTTTACCTCGCTCCGGTTACTCGATATCGCGTCACGTAACAACCGGTCGGCATACGATTAGCTACTTTTCCTCTTTGATGATCCATGCAATTTTCATCCCGCCGAATTTTTTCTGTTCGTCCATTATCATTTTATGAATGAACTTACATATACGTGCTATTTGATGCATCTTTCGATCGCTGTCAACTTCAAATACACTTTGATAGCATCTTAAGTGGTAGGAAAAGAGTATTATGACTTTATGTATAATCTATCTCTCCTTGATTGAAATAGTTTTATTATTTATTTTTATTATTATAGTGTTTTATTATTTATTTTTATATAATAAAAAAATTTGTAATTTATCTGTGATATTTGAAGATATTTGTATTTTACATTTTCTCGCTAAAATTCTTTATAGAATGTGTCAGGAAATGTAATACTGCTCTTTGAAAAAAGCTAAAAATCCATTGATATTGTGCGAGATTCTGGAAATAGACTATTAATTTCATAACTATTAATTTCCTCAAGTTGTAAGAAAAGTATTTTGACACTTCAATCTATCTCTTTAATTGAAATAGTTATTATTAATATTTTTATGTATTTTTTTATATAATAAAAAAAGGTTGCAATTTGTTTGAGATATCTTGGGATACTTCTATTTTACATTTTCTCGTCGGAATTCTTTATGGAACGTCAGGAAGTTTAATATCCTTTGAAAAAAAGAAACTAAAACTCCATCGATTATATCGTGCACGCAAGAGATTCTATATATATAGAAATAAATTATTAATTTCAAAAAACTACTCCATGTTACTGTCTTTACTTCTTTTCATTTTTCTTCTTTGCAGATGTTATCCTTTGATTATATTTGCAAATTAGATTATTTTTTAAACATATTATTAATGAAGGAGAATGTATTGTGGCTCCCCATTGCATTGCATCGTGTATACAATAATCTTGTTATCAATCAATTTTACAGGTCGAATCAAACAGGCAAATGTATCGTTCTACGATGGAACAGGTGGCTCATTTCTTGGGCCGGGCTCACAGGAGTCTGGAGATCCTGCATGCCAAGGAAAATTCCAAGGACAAGAGACGTGTGCCGCGTAGCCGCAGCGTGCACACGGTGGTGCACGCGGATCCGTCGCCGAATCGCGGAACCGCAACGCCATCCTTGTCGTCGACGTCCTCGCCGTTCACACGCGCCAAATCGGTCACGCAGATCGGTTCGCCGAGCGCTACCTGCTTCCGCGAGTTCACCTGGTCGGTTGTGCGAAGAAACGACCCGGTGCACTGCACAACGCCACGTGTTAAGCCACCGCTGGATCTCAGTAAGATAAACGACGTTTCCGATAACGTCGTTTATCGCGAACCCAAACAGACGGAACTGAACCCGGATGAGATACCGCCGGAGAAGTTGTCTCAGGAGGCGTTTAGGTGCGTGAGAAAGATTTCATGAAAATCCTAAGTTCGTAAATTGAATTATTAACTTGCTACTATTAATATTAATTACCCAGTCAGCCAAGTCTGTTAAAAAAAAATATTGTCAAATGCTTGCTACAAATATTTTTCGCAATAAGTTTAATTACAGTTTTTCGGCATATTAATATCTTTGAAATATGATGCCTGATTGAGCAGACGAAATTATTAGAATTTTAATTTAATTCGCGAAATTACTACAGTGGTTTAATTATATTTAATCCGGAAATATTTCGGTGCGCGCACAGTTCGTTAGACTACAATTGTGGTATATATGTCAAGTACATATATATCATATTTAGTGATTCAAGATTGATTTATTTAAAGCATTTTAAGATCTAGCTTCGACCGTATAGCTCTTATTTATCGGTTGTGTCTCTCACATACGCGGTCTAAAAATGATATTTTTGCTACAAATTATCAACAAAAAGGCACAGAATTTAATACACTTTCATTATATTCAATAGTCAACAAATTGGTAGCAGGCATACAATGAAATCTGCTGATGTAATATAAAAGTAAATTGCCAGAAAAATCGTGCAAAGCTTACTGACAACCTGATAGCAAATTGATAGAACCGACTAAAACCAAAATCGACCAAAGTTTCGCTCGGTTTTTACTGCTATTTTGCTGCCTGGTTATGTACGCTTTGTTAGAACATTACCGGAATTGTCACTAATTCTGAGCGAGTTTGATGCCAATTTAGCGACAATCAATTGCTATCAATTTACTTACTGGATATCTTTGTCTTATTTAAGTTAATAATTTTTTATAATATTATTTTCGCATTATTACAAAAAATCAATGTGTTAAATTTGTGAAACATTTCTACAGGTTATTGAGGACCGTCGAGTCCTTGCTGTCGATGCGAGAGCCCGATTTGGTGAGAATGACGCCAGTCGAGGAAAACGGATCTTCTCCTTCTCCTACGGTGGATCACCATCGTCATCATGACACGTCTTTCTCCCTATCGAGCAGTAACTTCGCCAATTCGACAACCTTACAAGAGGCCACAGCCTCTTCCGAATGCTCCAGTAGCAGCCGCGGAAACGAATCGAGAAGCGGTCATCAGGGCGACAGTAGATCGCCTAGCCTCGTCAAAACGTCTGTCACCGAGTTTACCCGAAATTTGCAGAGCTTCGTACCGAGTGTGAGAAGGTCGCCTGACACTGCCTCCTGGAACTCGAGTAGCAGTAAAACGACAGAAGAGGAGGACATTATTGCGCTTGCCGCGTCATCAAATGAAGTTACGTCCAACGGTACACCAATTTCGACGCTCAGCAAGGCTACGAAACGACTAGAGAAGAAAGAATCTACAGGTCTAGCTGGTAAATCTAAAGTAAAGCCGGCTAGCAGTCCGGTGAGCAGCGCCGAAGGCGAGAGTGGATTCTTCTCGATCAGCTCCTTCCAGGAGGTAGGTCTGCCTGCTTCGGCAGCCCTATCGATCACGCCAATCAAAGGCTGCCACACCGAGGTAGGTCTTCCGGAAGTGCCTCTGGACAAGACTAGGCACCGACGGTGGTCCTCCACGCCAGCGGAGATCCAAGCGCTCTTCAAACAGCATCGAGCGAGCATCGGCGGCATGCCGCAAACCACCACCGAATCCGTCAGCGTTTGTTGGGTTTGAGTGTCGCGGGTGCCGCGCCGATTATGATCCCACCGCAAACAATCGTCATGGTTCAGTCGGATCTCGCAGACTCTACTAGCTCGGACCACGAGCATGATTTTCAGGAATAATACTTAGATAAATCGATAGAAAATATTCATACGGAAAGGACAATTCTGTTGAAATGTTTAAAAATTTAGCTCGATATAGATTTGAAACTAATTTTATTAAACCATCAAAATAATTATGTAGGACGTTCAAGCTGGTTGCTGGATGCCAACATTTTTTGCAAAATTATTTAGCATGTTTGAAATTTCTACATGATTATTTTTATGGTCCAAGAAAATTATTTTCAAATCTGTGTCTAGTTAAATTTTTAGATACTCCAATAAATAGTTTTTTCCGTGCAGTAACTTTGTAAATAATTTCTTACACAGTCGCTTCTTTCGTTACATTGATAAAATATGTAGAGCCGTAGTACTGATGAAGCGATCGATAGTAATTGCGATTCGTTCGATCGTTCCCATAAGATAACTCGAAATACATGAAACGTTGTTTCGTTGCTATACGGTACGATACCGATGCATGCAATTTATTAAGCTTTCTTGTAAGAAAATTATCTATTGGAATGTGTTAACGGAAATTAAGAAGCCGTATAAAAAAAATAAGAATTGATATACGCGTGCGTAATTGGGCGAGTTTCGTAGATGCGGCCATTCTAAGGTTGTGTTCGTATATTATTGCCAGTTGACTGCCACTACTGAAAATCTATAGTTCCCGTTACGTATACTATACTGTACTGACAACTGGCAGTAATATACGAACATGGCCTAAGTAAGTATAGAAAACAAGGGATAGCATAATCCTGACATTTTGCAATCAGCCATATTTCTTGTAGATTCATTATACGGAAAGAACGCTTTTGCTAAATTTAAAATTTAGCTAGATGCCGAGCTGAAAATAATTTTGTTGGACCATCAAGATAATTATGTAAAAAGTGGATTGCTAAACTATCAAAACATTTTACATTGTTTATTATGCTTAAGAGCCCAACAGTTATTTTAATGGTCCAACAAAATTATTTTCACACCTCTATCTGGTTAAATTTTCAGACAGCAAAACTATTTTTTCCATGTACTGATATTCCGTGCATATTAATATCGATGAAATTTCTACCGATCCCTGTAAATGTGCACGTTTCGCGATTATCGATGACTTCGTGCATGACAATGATTTTGTTCGCCAAAACGGGCAAGTTTAAGAAGTCTTTAAGTACATTTTATGATTGACAATAGTTCTCATTTGACGTCGTCGTTGATTAATTAGGCATTATTAACAAATTAATTATTTTTTGATTTGAGTTAATTTGATTCGGTTCGAATATAAAACTATAAAAAGAGTTTTATAATTTATATTAATATATGGCAATGTAGAGAGTTCAAGTTAGCGTAATTCGATTTATTAGATGTTGTGGCAATTTAGATTCAGAAGAATGCAAAAGATAAGTCTTTTATCTTAATGAATCGGAATTTGCTGCAAATGTTTTTTGTTAAAATTATGTTTTTTACCGTATTTATGTTATTCTCGTGTATGTTAATAGCAGTTCAAAATATTTTCAATCCAGCTCCTGTTTGTATCTAATTGAAACTGATTATTCGCATGATTATTTCATTTGATACCGTTATATTGTTTATGACGTAACGCTCAATTTTTAGAATTTTTCAACACTAATGGACGAAACTATGATTCTTATGACGGTTGACAATACAGGTTTCCTCCCATGAAAAATTCAAAGAGATTCTGAAAGTAGTTATAAAAGAAATATACCCGTGTCTCGGCGTCTTATCAAATCAAGTCGTTAATGTTTTTTTATGCAGCCGTTTATCGTTATTCGTTTCATATTGGCTTTTTACAATTGTTCTAAATTATATAATAATTTTTTAAAATAAATAATAATTGACGTTCTTTCATGTGAAATTATGCGATGAATCCGAATAAAAAAAAAAACTCATTTAATTTTATGGGATTTATTTTGCCATCCGTGCAAACCGTTATGGCGCTTCTTAATTTAAAATTATTATGTTTAACATTAGCGGTCTTTCAATCTTATTATTGTTCGGTACATATGTCACAAGAAAATAGGCTTCAAATCCCGTCACAATATTTTTTATAATATTTCGCATATGGCTTGGAGGTGCAAATAAACCACATACATAACAAAAATTATTTCGATTTGGACACTACATTTTTATTTATTTTAATATTTCTTTTACTTTTTTTTCAATTTTGTTTTAAGTGTACAGTACAATTTCATCTACTAAATCCGCGGTCGCGACTGTTCGAACTGAGCAAGATCGAGGAATGAGCTGGATTCTGATTGCTTGTTTGTTCACGTCGCTTTATTTATAGCGTTTTCAGCCCGATCGGGTTTGCACCAACCTGGGTTAGATTAATCTTTCCTAATGGTTGACGTTACACGCTCTACCAATAGGAGAACAAAACGCCATTAATCCAACCCAGATTGGTGCAAACCCGGCCGGGTTGAAAACGCTATTAGTATGCTTTGTTTAAATCGCGACAGTGTCGAAGTAAGTCAGTGCCGAGACACGGGTATGCTTTTTTTTACATCTATTTTCAGAATCTTTTCAAATTTTTCACGGGAGGAAATCTGTGCTGTACAGTTTATAAAAAGACATTCGATGATACTTAAAAACCGTTAACGACTTGATCTAGTAAAATGCCGAGGGTAATAAATGACACGGGTATATTTTTTATATCTATTTTCAGAATCTCTTTGAATTTTTCATAGGAGAAAAAAAAATCGATTTTTGTCGAACTATGTTATATGACCATATAATCTAATTCGCGAGGACAGCATATCTTTTAATGTAATGAAACAGTGTGATCTGAGACTATCATATATAGTTCTAGATTTTACAATATTGCGTTCTCTACATATTCTATATGTTGTGCGTAATTCGTCATTTTCATTCGTAATTATATACAATTGAATATTATGCCAAAACGTCTTATTTCATTTCCTATTTTATCCTTGCACTTTCCCACAATCTGCATTTATTATTATACTTTAATATATAGCTATGCATCATATTGATTGAAGATTGAAGATTGAAGATGATCAGATCGAAGATTGAAGATTAAAATTTGACCAGTGAGGACAAAGGAATTTTAGCTCCTATTGTTTTGATTGATCAAATTTCAATCTTTTAATCTTCAATCTCAATGGGTGCATTCAGTACTACAACCGCTCACAGGGCGCTCAATGGGCTCTTGCATCTGATTGGCATATTCCGTTAGAACTAAAAATATAGACCAAACAGATTCAAGAGCTCACTGAGCGCTCAGAGAGCGGTTGTAGTACTAAATGCACCCAATACTACGACCACTCATTGAGCGCTCAATGAGCTCTTGAATATGTTTGGTCTATATTTTTAGTTCTAACGGAATATGCCAACAGGATGCAAGCGCTCACTGAGCGTTCAGTGAGCGGTTGTAGTACTGAATGCACCCATTATTCAATGCGTAATCTGATTCCGGCCTTAGGCTGGCGTCCCATGGAACGGAAATTTACAGCGGAACGGAACAGTGTGACCAATTTGAGCGGTTGTAGTACTAAATGCACCCAATACTACGACCACTCATTGAGCGCTCAATGAGCTCTTGAATATGTTTGGTCTATATTTTTAGTTCTAACGGAATATGCCAACAGGATGCAAGCGCTCACTGAGCGTTCAGTGAGCGGTTGTAGTACTGAATGCACCCATTATTCAATGCGTAATCTGATTCCGGCCTGAGGCTGGCGTCCCATGGAACGGAAATTTACAGCGGAACGGAACAATGTGACCAATTACAACTCTGCAGTCATTACTCTGCTTTCTTTTCTGCGATTGCGATTGGTCTTGTTGTTCCGTTCCGCTGTAAATTTCCTCTCATAGGACGCCAGCCTGAGGTTGAAGATTGAAGATTAAAATTTGACCAATAAGGACAAAGAAATTTTAGCTCCTTTCGTTTCGATTGGTCAAATTCTTACATTCGATTGTGATTGATCAATTTCTTAAGGCTTGAGTAATTTTCAATGCGTAGTCTGATTCTGGCCTAAGGCTGCGTTCAGAAACATCACCCATATTGAGATCGAAGATTGAAGATTGAAATTTGATCAATGAGGGCAAAGGAATTTTAGCTCCTATTGTTTTGATTGGTCAAATTTCAATCTTTCAATCTTCAATCTCAATCTTTAATGCTTAGTCTGATTCCGGCTTTATTCCTTGTGTTTGCAGATTAAAACAGAGGAAAACGTAGAAGTCGCAATCGTGACTGGTCGGAAAAGTGCTTCGATCTTCGATTGCGACTTCTACGTTTTTCTCTATCTTACCCTATGTCACGACTACGTCTCGTTACGTCTCGTCCTTTGCCATAGCCCTTCAATGACGTCTTAAGGCGGTATTCATAGTTCGTTCTTATTTCAAGATCATCTTAAGTAATGTCTTAAGATGTTAATACGACCTTCTGGTTGGTTCGTGACACCTCAAGGCTGAATTTAAGGAGATCTTGAATATAAATAATAATTGACTATGAATACCAGCCTATGTCATTCTACTAGATCTGGTAGAAAGTTTACTGAGTTGGCAACACTGGTTCCAGAGAGGAACCTCTGTCTGAGCTGCGTTCGGAAACATCATTACATCAGTGCCTCCATGTATCGATCATTTTATCCTTGTTGTTCACCCAATGTTAAATGAGGATAAGATGATACTCGGGTGATGTTTCTGAACGCAGTTCGAACGGGATTTTTTCTAGCATATGCGTATTGAAAACATATAAGTGAAATATGAAATTACTATAAAAGCTTAGAACATATACTATTGGAAGAGGAATTATTTATGTTGGCTCGTATACCGAGGTGAAGTCAACATCTGTGCGAGAGAGAAAGGTAGAGAGGTCCTAATGTTCGCAATGCGCATGCGCAGCACCGTTGTTTGTGTAAATTGTACAGTTGGTTTAGTATTTCTTATGCGGGGTGTCTACAATAGAAGTCGTAGCAGTCGTAGGGTCTTAAGTCGTAGAAAATTGACTAATCACAGTCGAATATGAGAAGAATAATCAACTGTGATTGGTCAATTTTCTACGACTTAAGATCCTACGACCGCTACGACT
>NW_017257400.1:1064298-1066999 GCF_001594055.1 Mycetomoellerius zeteki | reverse complement strand
TACAATAGAGTTTTAAGCTTTAAGCCATAAGAAATGGACGAATCATAGTCGATTGTTCTCCTCGAATTCGACTGTAATTGGTCAATTTCTTACGGCTTAAGGCTTAAAACACCTATTGTAGATCCGGACTTACACATTAGTACATTACATAGATGTGTAAGACGACGGTGCTGCGTGGTGCTGCACATGCGAACATTAGGACCTCTCTATCTTTCTCTCTCGCACAGATGTTGGCTTCACCTCGGTATACGGACCAGCATAGACAGTTCCTCTTCCAGTAGTATATGTTCCAAGCGTCTTACACATCTATGTAATGTATGAATGTGTAAGAAACACTAATAGCGTTTTCGACCAGGCCGGGTTTGCACCAACCTGGGTTGGATTAATAGCGTTTTGTGCTCTCCTATTGGTAGAGCGTGTAATGTCAACCAATAGGAAAGAATAATCCAACTCAGGTTGGTGCAAACCCGATCGGGCCGAAAACGCTATAAATCAACTGTACAATTCAAACAGACAACGGTGCTGCGCATACGCAGTGCGAACATTAGGACTTCTCTACCTTTCGCTCTTGCACAGATGTTAACGACTTCACGTTCAGTGTCCTATTACTCTTCCAGGAGTATATATGTTCTAAGTATAAAAGGAGTACCCTGACTACATTATATGTTTCTAAACATTTTTTTTAAATTGTTCAAATGTATCGGATGTACACTACCGTTTATAAATTCGGAAACGTTTGCGATTTTCTCTCATATCACAAAAATTTAAGTATCTCGATAAGAAAAATATCGTAGATAAATTATAAAAAATGCATTTTGAAGAGGAAAGAAATAGTTAATGAATTCCAACATTAAAACTGATTATAAGTGTATTTAGGATTTTTTTCGGAAAGAGTCTTTTTATTAAATCTGTTATCACATAAATAGCAATTTTGGTAAAAGTCCCCCCGAGGTCCCCCCGGGAACCTCAATGACCTTGACCTTGACATATGTGATCAAGGTCATGATCCTGAGTGACTTCCGACAGATTTTAGCCGTCATTCGTCAAAAAGTTATTAACAAAGTCAATAATTATTTCCCTGCTTTATATGAGGAGTCAGATAACTTCAGACAAAAAGAGAGGTATGAGGTGGACCAATTCAAGGAATACAACTTTCTACGTAAAACGACTTTCACCCCACCTCCCTTCTCCCTGCCAAGGGGCGCGCTACAATAATGTGATGAGCTTGGGTTTGTATAAGATCGCTAATTGTAGCCCAAGTGCGGGTCAGTTGTCTCTGCGAATTATCATATATTATATATCATGCTACTTTTTTGACATGAGAACATTTGAAACATTTCGAATTTCGTACAAACAAAATATTATTCTTTGCGCGATAAAGCAGACGCTATAGCCATCTAGTAGGAGAACAGAAAGTTGCTGGCAGCAGCCAGATATACATTGCCGTATCTGACGGCATTTATCATTTGATAGGAGCTTCAATTATCTTATCTACAAATTCATAGATTAAATATGAGTTAATGTGCTAAGTATCTTCCACTTATGTGTACTGATAACTTTTACACTGAAATAGGTTACACTGAAACACTTAGAGAAAGTTTTTCTCCCAAATAACCGAGATTCTACGGATCGATATCATTATAGATATAAATATAGCTAGACGTTAGAAGAATTAAATTGAGTTTATCCAAATGACAGTTTGAGTCAACTAGATCAACTAGATCAATTTGAGAGTTCTTTAATATTTATTTATTTAATTATTAGTTTAATGTAATATTAATTCAAGTTGAAAGCTGATTGTCAAACATTTGCCAAATAGGTGGGAGCACTGAGGCGTTGGAAATAAAAAATTACTCAATCGACATCATAAAGATCAAATACCAATTGACATTACATTTACGTTATAGTTTCGCACTCAACAATGTAACTGTTATGAACACCATGTGTTGTATTACATATAAACTTATTATCGAAAGCATAACATAAATGTTATGTTACTTTTAGTATCGACTGGGTATTTTGTTAAAACTCCATTTTCGTCCAATGTCTAATTTTTTTATGATATATAACGATATTGTTACAGGAGGATTATGAAATGATTCAAAATAATAATATTTATATTCATATATAATATATTCATCACCAGAGATTTATGGGAGAAGCATATTATGTGCATGACAATATGTCCGATTACTAAACGAGCCAAGGTTATCGAATTTCATGCGCTGTTTTGAAGAATTGTTTCTGGTTAAAATCCGGATAACCCTAACATCCGTGAAGACTCCGGTCTCTTTATCTGAGTTCATTGTAAAAGTCAGCTCAATAGCGGCACGTATCTCGGGATGCATCTACACGTATAATGTGCATACGTACAATGATGTCACGGCGCTACCATTCGTTTCTATCGAGTCTTCTCGCCGTAGCGAGATCTGATAACACCGCCTAATCGTTCCGATAGCGTCGATTACTTAACAAATTATTGCGCGAAGTCGTCGATGGTCGTCGAGCGATCGAACCGCACAACCTGGTAGCGATCGTTGTCGGGTATTCTGGCGCGATGCGGCGCGGCGCCGCGCTGCGGATCGCGCTAATGCGGGATCGCGCGGCGAGAGAGCGGGTGCGCGATTGCGCGCGCAAGTATTTGATAACGCTGAGGCAGGCAAGGCACGAGAACTTGGGTGCTCGTTATCAGTGCGGCAGG
>NW_017257400.1:1011265-1064248 GCF_001594055.1 Mycetomoellerius zeteki | reverse complement strand
GGGGGGGAGCCACTTTTAGATTGATTTTCAAGAGCACCGCCAGCACGGGGCCAGCGCTCCGCGTTTATTTTAACGCGCTTAAAGACAGAATGAGAGAGATAGACAGAGAGAGAGAGAGAGAGAGAGAGAGAAAAAGAGAGCGGGTATAGGGAGAACGGGTCCGCGCGCTCCGGCCGTACAGGCGTTTCAGGCTGATTGAGATAGTGCGAGGGAGCGACGTGACGACGTGGTGAGAGGTTCGGCAAGCGGTGAACGGGCGAAGCGCCTCTCCTCCGCGGCACGCAAGAAGGCCGGTCTCTCCGACGATACCGTCGTATTTTTCGATCCGTGGACCCCCGTCCCGTCGCGCGACGAAGCGCGCAACAACAATCGTACGTAACATAAGTACGAAGCACGAGACGACTGCAATTGCGAGCTACGGTCGCGTGTGCCGTCGCCGTCGTCGAGGAAATATACCCGAGGAGAAACCACCGCGCGTGTACATATATCCTTCTGGAGTCAAGATTCTTCTTCCTCTCTCTAGTCGTCGCACAGTAACGTCGTCGGGTCCGTTCCCTCGCGCGTAACGTCTGCCTCTCCGCTTCGCTCCGCTCCGCGCCGCTCCGTGTCGCGCCGCGTCGCGCCGCGCCGCGCCGATCCGCCCCGCGGTCCGCTCCGTTCCGTTCCGTGCCTTCACTGTAATCCTATCTACACTACTCGTGCGCGGCGTGTGCCATCGAGTGTGTCTCCGCGTGTGCGCTGCGGCAGGCCCGAGGTGTGCGCTTGTAGGCTTCGTGGCGCAGTGCGTGAAATGAGTGACAAGGACCGCTCCTCTCCCACCCTCGTCGAAAACAGTCTCAAGTCGCTGCTCGACCAGCCCAGCATATTCCCGCTGATAGGTAAGTGTTGCTCGCCGGCTCGCGCCGATTGAGCGCGAGTAATTCTGAGTCCGCATTTACACGCGCGATCGTACGACGCGATCTGGCACGCGAAACGCGCGGCTCTCCACGGCCGTGGATCCGATTCTACGTGCGTTCTCCGAGGCGGACTCCGCTCGCTTCCTCTCCTCTCGCTCTTTCCACTGTCCTCGAGCGTTCCGCGACCTTCGCCACTCGGCGGAATCTGTCCCGTGGTTTTTCATCCCGAGGAAGGGCGCGTGACGTTTCCCCGAAAGATTCTCGCTCGAACGGTATTTCTTTCTTCCTTCGCTCGTCGTCGTTCGCCGGTTGCGCAGCGCGTGATTTTTCCGTGTTCCGTGCTCGCACCCGATACAATACACATCTCGATCATTTTAGAAAAAAATAAAAAATTAAAGAATGAAAGGGGGAGAATAATTCCTACTTCAAAATTCGCGCAAACACGCCGGCTACCACAGCGCGGACTGGCGGCGATCACGCGAGCGCACGGTATGCGCAGCACGTCCGTCATGAATTCGAATATTTCGATGCGATCGCATTTGAATTTCGAGTTCGACAGCTCGCTCGTATATCTCCGCGCGCAGCGCGCTATAGAAGACTCACGCTTTTTCCTATTATCGGGCCGCGCGACTGCCAAGGAGGGCCAAAGTGCAAAGGGCGAGAACGCGAAACGGGCGGAGAGGGAGAAAGAGAGAGAGAGAGAGAGAGAAAAGAGGGAGAGAGTGGGACAGACAGAGAAACGGAGAAAGAGTGGAGTCATGGAGGACAACGAGCGTGTGTTCGTGCGATCGTCGTCATTGCGCCGACGCTGTCGGTCTGCCGATTAACCTCGTTTAAGACCCCGTGGCGCACCACGTGATACTGTCAGCCTTACCTCGCCCCGAAGCAGACCCAACCTACCTACACGCTCGATTCCGCTTCGCTCGGTAGAGCGAGCGTGAAGCGACTAATCTTGCACGACGTGTGGCCGAGAAGTCCGAGGAAGCCATATGATAGCAGTTCTTATAGCCTGTTCCATAAGAGTAGGCGCGAAAGAAATCAAGATAGCTGAATTAAAAGTGATCGATGAGAATTCGTCTTGCAAAGTTACGAATCCCTCATCTTTGGAATTAGGAACTGGACCGAAACGTTTTGAATTTTTTCCCTTTTATTCCTTCGTTTTCATTTCGTGAAAAGAAATAATCAAGTTTTTGAGTTGGAACGAATTTGAGAATAAATTCTTTTTCATTCCTGCATTGTGATATTATTTTATGTAGTAAAAATAATTAAAGAGATTATTAAAAAGATTGTTTTTTAATTCAATCGCTTAAAGAACAAAATGATGTAATTTAGGAAGATCAATTAGGAAGGAAATATAAATCAAACACTTTATTTCTAATTTCGGAGATGAGAAACTCGGTTATGTATGGTATATTTTTCTATAACAATTATTTTTAAACAATTCCGCGGCTACAATGTTTTCAATTTTGATTATTCGGTAGAACTATAAAAAATACTATTAGAACTGTCATTATTTTATTAATATGAAAGAATAATGACAATTCGAGCAGTATTTTTCATAGCTCTACAGTTTCTTATCAAAATAAAAAAGAATTTCGTATTTTTTATACTAAAAAACCAAAATTGAAAAAATTGCAATTAGAACTCTGTTTAAAAATAATTGTAGAATATAGATCTCTGTTAATACTAACGAAAAATGTCATTGGAATTACGATAAATTATCAGCACAACACTTTTTCTCCAAGTGCTGTTTTTTATACAGGGTGTTAAAAAAATTCATTCAGCATTTACATATGTGATAGATACCATGCTGAACAAAAAAGCCTTAGTGAACATAGGTCGAAAGCTCAACCTTTCTGAGATATAAACAATTTTGTATTTTAATATCATAATTAACTCTTGTTACCTCTTCTACTTGTTGCATACGACGTGAAAAGAAAGAAATTGAGATAAGTAGTTTATTTGGGAGGGTTACAAGTTCAATAAGATGATCTTCTATAATATCCATCCAATCATAATCACCGATTGGTATCATCTTACTGATTCCTGTTGAAGTTTTTCATTATAAAGTGTGTATGGAAATTGAATGAGAATATTCAAAATACAGTTTTTAAATAGTTTTTAAATAGTTTTTAAATAGTTTACTAACAACAGTTTTTTTTACTTAATATAGTGTGTACTATCAAACAATATTGAATGCTTTTTTTTATGAACACTCGGTATATATATCTTATTTGTATTTGTTGCATTAATCACTAATTTCTTATTTCTAATATTTATTCTTAGTTCTAATATTTTTCCATTGAGCAGGGCAACAAATCTAAAAATAGGTTAAAGCACTCCTCGAAAAAAAGTTGTTCAATGATATGAAATCAATTTACATTTACTCATTACATCACGATTAGCATTGCACTTTTTATTAATTTTCTTATTCGATAATTTGCTGTAATAAACATCTCCCCCTCTATTTCTTTTATATAGAAAAAAAATCATCAATATGTCAATAAATCGAAGTGCAGAGAATTCACGCTTTATGAAAAATATGTGAATTATAAAATTCTGGTACAAGGATTCATTTTGTGAAGTTATATCACAAAGTAAAATCAATTACTCTTAATCTGTCTATTTTTTCTGGCTAATTACGGATCGCATTTTCCAGGAAACGGTACACCATTTGATGTAAGTTACAATCGGATGATGTAATTTTTGCAATGCGCAATTTGTTTCGTTATGAACGATGCTAGTTACATAGTCGAATGGGAAGTAACTCGTTATGTTGACTCAGGAAACTGTCCCCAATTTACTACCTCACTGAATCGGATTATTAATGCAATGCAGATTAAATAATTAGTACGAAAACGTGAATGCGTGCGTGCGAGGGAGATACGTCAATCGCTTGAATTTTTTTGTTCCAATGATATATACATATATTGCACCTTTCCATCAATTAGATAACAAAGCCGAATCGCTTTCTCGATTACGCAAAATACTTGGAGTGGATTCGAATCTCGTTCCGGAGATAAAAACGAATAAATAAAATAATACCGTTTTTATAAGACTCCTGTTCGCTCATCACTACTAGATTGTGACGTCAGAAGCGAGAAAATGGACAATAAAAATTCTTGCACACAATAATTAATATGAAAATATACTTCAATAAAATGACACTTATAATCGATAAGAACCGTAATAAAAATAGACTGCGCATTCCTAAGAAGTTGTCACTATTTGTTTAGAAAGAATAAAATAGCTTGAATTATCCATCTTTTTTTCTTTCTTTATCTCTCTTAAAGCAATGAATTGAAGAGAGATGCTCAATTCTTTCTGACGGAGCACAGATGCTAAAAACAAGAAACGTGCAGTTTATACTTATTACGTTTACGGATAGAAGCGGCTCGTAAAATATACCAAGGACTCTCCGTTTGTTTCGTTGATAAATAACTATACATATATCTCTGGAAATGAATTATGCATAATCAAACGAAATAAGCTATGTTCACAGCTGTGGCAAACTGTCGAATATATAGAAATTTATGATTCAATTTTTCTCCGAAACAAGGAGATAGTTTTCGATATATTTTATAAATCCGTTCTGTTGCAAATATTGTTTTATTGAAAAATATTTCTATTCAAATATAATTTGAAATAATTTTCATTGCATGTTTTCTCTCGCTTCTAAAGTTATACATATTGAGATAGTATAATGGTAAGTGAACAGGAGAGTCTTAATTACTTTTTTTTAGGCAGTGCTTGTTAGACGGTTGGATCGATGATTAATTAATTTTATCTTTTATGTATTCTCGTTCACATTATTCTCCACGCAAAACTTTCGGCGCAGAAATAAACTGCCTCTAGAATAATTCGGCCTCGAATTCAATTGGCACTCTGTTCGCGCTGCCACGCATTCAAGTTTGGGGGGAAAACGTCGTCGCGATATCTTCCTGCGATAAAAGATACTATGTGGCTGCAAACACGCATGATATATCACGACAGTAAAGCAACGCTTCGCGTTACTTTTTGATACTGCAACGTCGTAAGAATAAATCCTTTCATCCACACTCGCGGTTGTAGCCATAGCGGCGCGATTCTATTTATTTTCGGTATTACGACATCGCAGCGTTAAGCTCTTATGACTTGTATTGTGACGATTATCGCTCATGTCACATGAAAATGCAATGATTTTTTTTATCTTTAGTATACTATAATATTATATCTTTTTTACATTTCTTTGTTCATATGAAAGATTATAGGCCAACACACACAACACACACACGCGCGTGCACGCACGTGTCATTTTTTACTCTCGCGCAAGTATGTGTAAAACACACACTATATAAAAATAATAATAATAAATCAGTCATATATCTACACTCCAGACCAAAAGTTTGGAAATACTTTTTCAAAAATTGACACTTTTGGAATTATTTATTCAAATATCCATAATATTGTTTTTTTACACTGAAAAATAATATAAGTTAATTTTAATAAATATTTAGTTCAATACTGCCAACTAAACATTTACTTACAGTAAATAAATATTTGTTCAGTAAAAAGAATGATTGTTAAATCAAATTAATGTTTCTTGTATCAAACAAATATATCTTTATATTTAAGAAATATTTGATTGGCAGTATTGAACTAAATATTTGCTAAAATTGACTATATTTTTTTTCAGTGTAGATCTAATTGTTGTGGATGGATGTTTGAGTAAGTAATGTCAAAAATATCGAATTTTAAAAAGTCCAGAAAAAAGCTAACGTTATTTGTTGTCATCATTTTGACGTCATTTTTACGTGAAACCTGTATTTTCAAACCTTTACCTACATTGAAAAAAGAGTCAGGTAATTACTATCAAATGTTGAGTGAAATAATTTCAATCAAATTTTCGGTTAATGTAACCAAAAATAATATTAATTTTTAAATATTTAGTAACTATTACCAAATGGTTGGTTATATTATTACGTTTAATAACAGTTACATATTTAAAAAAGTAAAATTATTATTGATTATATTAACTGAATATTTGATTCAAATTATTTCACTCAACGTTTGGTAGCTATTACCAGATGCTTTTCTTAGAGTGGAATGTATGTATCTAATAACCCACGAAAATAAAATGACAAAATTGGTAATTATACAAATTAGTATTCTGGATTGTATATACCTCAAATAGCAAGGTGACGTTTTAATGACGCCTTATTGACGTTAAAAGCGTCATTTGATGTTACTTTGCTCCTTGGGATCATACGTGAAAAGTTGAGTTTCTAAACGCGGCCAACAGTCAGAAAAATTTGCATTGATATAAACGAGTGTGAGTTCAGTGGAGTGTAACAGAACCCAATGCTCGTAGTTTAGGATTAAGCTACTGGTCTACTGGGCGATATTACATTATGCGGAGACGTGCACAAGACGCGCCGAGACCTCCCGAAGGGACGCGGCAGACTGCACCTCGTATTTATGCCGATCAATATGAGGGATATAAACGAGAGTAATAGTAGAAGGGCAAAGAGCCGGGGAAGGCCCCAGACTTTCCAATTCGGCCAATTACGCCGTATAATGGTATACCTCCGTTTCTCTATCTTTTGATTGTTCCCACAGGTTCTACCGTATCTTCACCTCGTTGTTTGCTTTTTCTATTGATAATTTTGCCTTGCTCTTTTCTCTCTGTAACCTCACTGCATAATGTAAACGTTTCTCAAACACATTCAATTGAAGAATCACCGTAGTTAATTAAAATTAATTGGGGTCGAATTTATCGTTTATTTTAAGATCCTGCTTCTAAATCTCGTACATTAACAATGTTTACTTAATTAATTACAATTAATTGTGGAACAAAATTTGACCTTCTTTTTTATCATATAAGTATAAATAGTCATTTTCGATGAATTTTTGCGTGAACACGGATCTGTTGGCGAAAGTTAATAAAAAAATAGCGTTAAAGAGGTAAAAAAAAGAGGTGACCCTCTTCAATACTACTTTTCTCAAAATTTTGACATATGATATAGTGATAGTCTTTTGTCAACAAATTCGTAAAAGCACGTAAAAGTATGTTGATTATTCATATTCGTGATAAAAAAAAAGGTCAAATTTTATTGAATAGTATATGTTACAAGAGAAAAAAAGCTGTTTTCAAATTGCTATATTTCGGAAACAAAAAATCATATCGAAACGAATTAAAATGCATTTTAAAGCTACAAACTGATACTTTTATGTAGCATTTTTTTGTCTCTTTAATGTCATTTTCCTCAAAATTGTGACTTGATGGTCAATTTTTGCTAACGGATTCATATTCAGCACGCAAAAATACCTCGGAAATGACTGTTCACACTCATATGGCAAAAAAGATCAAATTTGGTCCCAATGATATATGAAATATTAATCTATATATACTAAAAATAATAGTAAGCATATTTTTATTTTAAAATACATGGTCAATTGTTTATAGTATGTAATCGAAAGGATGAAGAGAACGATCATTTTTATCTGCTTTTTGGCTCGAATAAAAGATCGGCATACTGTTTGCTTCGACCCTATACGCTTGTGAGTGATCGATGTCACTTATGGTCACTGTCGCAGACGTCATCGTTAGTGACCCGACGACTGTTGGCGACGAGAAATGCAAGCCGGCAAGTAGACGCCGATAAGTCGCGTGCGAAGCGCCGTTTCATTTTTCATTCACTTTCTTACGATCGATATACTTACGTCGCTCCTCGTACTCTGTCGTTTCGTCGTAAGACTACAGAATCACGCATATATCAATAAAACATACATAAAGCAAATGAATATAGCTTGCTATTATTGTGTTGCTTACAGTCATTCTTGAGCTATTATTGCGCTAATACTATTTATAATTTTTGTTTCGTGCCAGAAGATAAAGTAATTATAAAAAAGCATTTTCAATAAATATATGCCTATATATAGAGAAGGGGCATACAGCTTTTAATATCGCGACTTCTTTTATCTTATAGCTATCTCAGATTATATTTATAGCGTGTCTGTGATGTGATCAGAAAAACCATATTCAACATGTGTTACCGCTGTATATATAATAAAATGAGAACCTCATCATATTTCATTTTCGAGGCTATCAATCATTAGCAATTGAAAAAATAGTTTTTGCGTCTTTATTTTTCATTCACTTTCTCGAACACTCTCATTATTAATCTAAAAGATAAAAAATGTATAATACCGTTTCCATTTTTATTAAAGTTAGAGTTAAGAGATTTTTAATACCATTTAGGCCCCAGTAAGCGTCAAGAAACATAACAACAACAATGTAATTTCGTACTTAAAAACGTAACTATGTGTCACAATATGTGTTATATTACATTTATTGTTGAGTATGAAATTATATATAACCGATGTTATGTTATGTTAGATAGGGACAACATAAAGTCTAAAATCGTCTTAAGACGTTTTTAGACGGTTTCTTGCAAAAATCTTTTTAAAATATCTTTAACCCATTAAGAACCAAGGCCAATTTTTTTTCTCAAAATTTAAAATCCTTTTAATGGCAAGCTACTATTAGTATATATAGTAGCCCTTAAGGAGCTACTTGCCAAAAATTTCGCATCCCAAACTTGACCTATTTTTTTTTGGTCGAAAAATCGACCAGCGGTCCTTAATGGATTAAGATGTCTTAAAACATCGATTTTAGACTTTGTGTTGTTTGGTTAGTGTTGTTTGTCAGTTAGTATTGACTGGACAGAATTGTATAATGATTTGATAGGTATGGTCAAGGCCAATGAATCGTTATCGCAACGCGATAATAACATGTTTTAGGTACATAGAAAAAAAATTTGTAAATTTAAAATAAATATTTACTCCAATAGTACTAACGAAATATTTACTAAATGTAAACATATATTTATTCGATTTAAACATAACTGTTTTATTTTGAATAAATATTTATTTGCTATAAATAAATATTTCGTTAGTATTATATATATTGGAGTAAATATTTATTTAAAATCTGCAAATTTTTTTCCAGTATAGTTAAGTACAAATGTTTCCGCGCGAATATATGAGATCGTTTTACAATATTATGAAAGTAAAATTATGGTTTATGGTATTGAGTGTCAAAGACTTTGTATATTTGAGTATATCTCTCGCTTTAGGTATAAATTATCGGCAGATGATCCGCGTCGAAGGTTTAGCACCGGTATTACGACCCGTTCCTCTACCGCGGTTCGTGGCTCTTTCACAATATGTTGAACGATTTTATTTTTGGCGTGCCAGGACCGTACACATGTCAATCCATTTGATGGATAGGCTGGAAGACTAGAAGAGTACCGGCAACTTGAATATGCCTCGCCACGGTCGAGTTACATTTCTCATGCGACACAGCTGAGGAAATAATCTCCGCGCGATTTATTATAATATTTAATTTATATGTTTCCTTAGAGTTATTATTAATATTCCTACATATTTATGATAAAATTTTTATATTTCGACTGGATTTTTTTTAATAATCTATTAAAAATATCGTTATCTGCACAGAGAAAAGGTTTCTTTGGATTTAGTATTCCTATTTATTTGACTAAAATTTGTTTTATTGAAACAACATATGCTTGTACGAAGTATTATTTGTTTGAATAAAAATTTTGTTGTTTCATTCGAGAAACCTCTATTTGAGAGAAGTAATATTATCATTTGAAGTAATATCTTTCAATCAAATAATATATTATTTGATTACAATGAATACAAACAATGAAATAAATTATTTGTTTAAAAATGGCAAAATATATTGATAAAGGTTATAGTAGAGGTCCCAATAATTACCTTCTTAAAACAACCATTATATTTTTTGGCCAAAATTGTGAAAACAATGGCTTATACGTCTAACAACAGGATTAAACGAACAGCACTATATGCTATATTAATTATGTTTGTGCAGTACAATTTGATCACGCGAATGCCGAAGATAGACATTATCTGTTCAAACAAATAATGTATTTAAGACAAAAATATACATTGTTTCAAATTCAAACAATCGGACTTATTGATTTAAACATTGGTTTGTTTCCATTCCAGATAACAAATTTATTTGGATATAATAAAATTTATTAAATCCAAAGAAATCTTTTTCTCTGTGTGTTAACGATTTTGGTAATTTTGACGAGAGGTATCTTTTTAGGTATACTCCGCTTTAGCGAAACTGGTTGGCGTGTCGCGCGAGATCATTTTCGGTTTTATTAATATGATAGAACAAGAAATAATTGGCTCGCGACACATGTATTTCCGCAATCGTTTTTTGGGTAACAGCACAATAGTTATAATAGTGCCAACTTTATGGTGCACCAGATGCTGTCTGGTTCCAAGTTGGCTCTAACATCTGCCATTTGCCGACAGTCGGTTTTCGATGTCGTTTAAATCGTTCGAGAATCTCGTATGGAGATCAAGGTAAAGGTTAATTATTTCGTTTCCCGTCGACAATTTCTAGGATCGCGTCTCATAAAAATTTAATCTGTTGAATTAAAACAAGTAGATAGAAGTTCATTTTATCGAGATACTAATCTCCAATGTCTCTTTGCGATTGTAATTAGCTGGAAGAATTCTTGTACTTTTCGTTATTCTATTTATTTTATTCCAAGTAGAACAAGTCATTATGATATCAAAATGATATCAAAATGACTTTAAAATGATTATTAAAAGTCATTTTTCAATCATTTCCGAATCATTTTAATGTCATTTTGACGTTAAATCGTGACTTGTTGTTCTACTTGGGTTGTAACATAATTAATTTAATCCTTTAGACTTAAAGTTTTGTTCTATCATACGTTAGATAAAACAATCACTCGCTATCACTACTCTTTGCCGTTCAAACATTAAGAATTCAGTTTTGCAGAATAATTCCATTCCTCTAAATCTATTAATTTTTTGCCAAGATAGAGCAGCAATGATGTTACATGACAGTCAAACAATTATTCCCGAAGTTATTTCTTATGTTTTACTATTATTACCCGCAGACCAATTGGAGAGATTATTTGTCGAGCCTTATGCATCTCTAACTTCAAGGTCCCTCGCGATATCTGCGAGACTTGACAAGCGTTTAGCACTATGCGATTTCGCTCGTTAGCACGTGTCGCTCGATTCTCGTCGAGGTACTCATCCGAAAATTTTTCTAATAGATATAGAAGACTGTGGAAAAGTTATTTTCTGAAATATTAATTGTAAAGTCGTAATTGTAAGTTAAAATTCTCAACAAGAATTTCCCAATTATAGCAAATAATTAGCTTATTCTTTTCTTATTCGATTCTTTCACGACTTACGATTTAGCTTATAGGTATCGCCAGGAAGTTGTAGGTATATGGATGAACTTATCAACGATGGAACGTAAAGTATTCCAGTTTCAACGGGAGTATTAATTTAGATAAGTCTTTGTAAATCCTTCCTACGTCTCAGGTAAATATGCGCGCTGCGCGCGTTAAAGATGAACTTTAGGTAAGTGATAAGAGATTATAGCGAGATATGATATTTGTCATCTACGTTAATTGCAAGGATAAAACATCAATAAAAATTAATTAACATCCCTATTACACGGAAAAAATGATTTTGTTGAAAGATTTAAATTTTGCTGGATACAAATCTAAAAAATAATTTTATTGGACCATCAAGATAATTTCGTTGGAAACTCAAACTGGTTGTTAAAATGTCAAAATTGCTCATCATTTTTTAGTTTCCGTATAATCACTTTCTTAGTCTCAGCATAATTATTTTGATGGTCCAACAAAATTATTATCGGATATCCAGCAAAAATTTAGATTGTTCAGCAAAATTGTTCTTTCCGTGTATTCGAGCGACCTATGATTTTTTCCAAAACGATCCTCTTCTACCTTTGGTTAGAAATTCAGGCTGTCGAGGCCGATCGCTTGTGGCCTGGCGTGGCCTCCAAGCGAGTACCGCTTTTCTGGCAATCCGCCAGAACTTATGCCAGGTTTCAACATACCGGCCGACATGAGTATTTTCGGTTTCGCGGTGAAACGACGACGGCCTGTCTCTCTTTCTGTCTTTTCCCGCATCTCTCTATCCGTCCCTCTTTCGATACGTTTCTTTGAGGGAAAGCGAAGGGACCACTATTAGATCGACAAGTAGACGAATGGTGTTTTCGTCGACAAACAACTTCACCAGCGATCCGAACCAGTTAGTTCAATTTTCGATGCTGCAGTCCAGAGGTCTTGTTTACTATTCTTCGCTTTATACAGGGTATCCCAGAAGAAAAGGTCAATATTTTGAGAAGTAATGGTATCTATTATTTTAAGTAAAAATGTTTATATAAACGTTTGTTCTATTCTGAACGGTTTCCGAGATAATTTGAGAACAGTGGAATTTTTGAAAATTTATTATAAACTTCAAAAAATATGTCACTTGATCAATAAATTATAAAAAAATACGTATATCTTTCTCTTAACACTAATTTTGCACATTCAATTTCGAAAACCGGAATAGGATATATATTCATACGAATATTTTTGCTTAAAACGATCGATACTATCACCTCTTAGAATATTGATCTTTCCTCCTGAGATACCATGTATAACATCGAAGTTTGAACTGAAATTATACTGGTTTTCGAATCCCTCCTCTATACGCTCGTCAGACACTTGTCGAAGCACAAGTGTAAATGTTTAATTAGCGTTCGGCACGATGGCGACATTTTATTAGTCTCGTGATAAACCACTTTCATCGCGCTAATATATGTCACTTAATTATCATTGTCGACGGGATATACGTTCGGTCTTTGGTAGACCTATTTTTTAAGAGATCATTCCGAGCTATTTTCTTTTCGTTCGCGTATGCGACATGTAAAAGAATAATAAATATTATATAAATATGAGAGAAACGCCAAATAATCGGTCAAAGTTAGATGTTATGAATATAATACATATTCTTAATTTTTGAATTTAATTATCTCAGATGTGACTAGAGATGTAAACGGAAAAAAACTAGGATTTTAGGGTAAAAAACTCGGAAAATAATGGTTTTTTTCCTTTGGCTTTGACAGTTTTTTTACTCGGATATTTTTTTTAGCACTCCACAATTTCGACGCTGTACTATTGCTCCAGAATTTAGTTTTTGCACTTATCCGTAAGATTTCTGTGTAAAAATAATTATAAAAGTTAAAATACTGTATAATGATTAATATAGTATATTAATTATTATACAGTATATATAATATAGTATATGCCGATGGTCATAAATAAAAAGTTAAGTAAGTGGTTCATACTGTCATTAATACAAATAATACTTTACTAGACTAATTGACTGTTTATGTTGTATACTGTGATTGTAATTATACATATTCTAAATTTAAATTAGTGAGACAACAATAAAATTATAAAGACAAAAGTATTAAATAGCATCGAAATAACAAGAAAAATGAATTTTGTTTCTTCTACATATTTAACACGAATTCTAAACGTTTTTTCATGAATTATGTAATTTGGTCAAAAATACTGTTTTTTACCTGATACTTTTCTCTGAAGTCAAAAATACCGTTTTTTTACGTTTCTAGATGTGACTGTGCGCCGAAATGTTCGGACATTAACCACAATCGATCTGAGACGTTAGTCCAATCGAAATATATATGTGAATTATAAATATCAAGTATAAAAAAACAAGTGATAATGATTTAACATTAGAAGTACTAACGTTTCTTACTGATCACTGAAAGGACTAAAAATAAATTACTGAAAATAAAGAAAGTGATAAAAAACCAAATATTTCATCAGTATAAAAAAAATATAATTATTGGAAAGTCAAAAAAATTCAGAATCCTGTCTTTTACAAGAGAAATATTATTTTAATCTAAAAAATTGAAATATTCAATAATGACCGCTTGGTACTTTCAGTGTTAATGACCGTGTTCATCAAAAAGAGTAGCTTTGCAATTGTTGTAAAATTCTTTAATATGTTTTGTCATTAGTTCCTCACTGAATCTAAATAAATTAATCATATTAAATAATCTTACAACACAGTTGGAAAGCTGCTTTCTTTTTGCTAAACGCAGCCCTTGTCGCTATTCGTTATAAGTAATAATAATAACTCTTCTAAAACATATTTAGCTTTCATATATAGATAGATAAGCAAGCAAAAGCAAGCTGAGCTAATCCTAATGCAAAATCATTTATTAACGATCCTGTCGGTCGGGAAAAATTATCCTTACTATTAATCATTATCGTCTGTTAGCTAATCTATCAATGATATAGTATGAAGAAAAAAGTATTTATACAAATGTAAGTACATATTGGAATGCGAAGCATCAATATCAAAATAAGACTTCCGTGTTGAAAGTCGATGTAAGAATACAGCAGACTATTTAGAGATAACCTTATCAAATTAATCTTGCATAATTATATAGATGGTGTTTGATATTGCATATAAACAAAATGTATTGAGAAAAAATGTACTAAATTTTAATGAATAGATATTTGTTTTAATAGAGACAACATTAACTTAATATTTACTTACGGTAAATAAATATTAGTAAATTTAATAAATAAATATTTACTTAAAAAAGTCAAATTAATGATTTTTGTGTAAAAAATAAATATATGTTTATATTTAGGAAATATTTAGCTAGTATTATTCAAACTAATATTAAAATTTAGTATATTTTTTTCTTGGTGTAAAGAATTGTTTTTCGGTCGCTTCTTATCGAACGAAAGTTCCTATGTCACTGAACACGTATGTTTCTTTGAACAAGGCTTTATGCATAACGAATCGATATGATAATGTTCAATAATCTCTCAAGATTATCTTCATGTGAGTTGCGATAAATGACAATTTGAGTCAAATTTAGTGAATGCACAATCATAAAATATATAGACGCACTATTCAATTAGTATAAGAATATATATAGAGAGATGACGTCGTAGGAGAAATTATTGCATTCGAAATTATTGGCCGAAATTATGGGGAGACGATCGTCTACGGAATAATTTATCGAATCTAAATCCGCTATCTACATCTGAAAATTGTTGTTTGAGAAAACAGAGATCGATTTGGAAATTGTCGAAAGAACCTATCTAAAATATCGTCAGCTCCGGAACGTAATTTGCATACGCGTTGCATACGCATGCACTTATCATTCACAGCTGGCGGCGCGGACGGGGCAAAACATACCGTCGCGACGCGTCTTGCGTCTAGTCCTAGAGTTTCTAGGCGAAATAGTCACGCGGTACGCGCATACATGCGTGTGCAGACTCGTCATTAGCACGACTATCATTAGCCGGCAAGGCCGCGTTCAGGACTGTCGACGGATGGCTACGGACCCCTGCGCTTAGCGCGTCTGTTTCTCAGGAGGCTCGAGTTTCACGCCGTTTCACGCTGCGTGACGGACAGTGCAATTTCGATTAATCTCACGATCCTGTTTCTTTCCCTCGCGCTGTTACGGTACAAACGGACAAGGAATTAAGAACGCTTGTGTAGAAAGACAATTGTAATAATTAATATAGCGTATACAAAGCGTTAGAGTAAAGAGTACAATATAAATACATGAAATCTCGAAATTTGTGTAAAGATGTAACAGTACAAGTCGTAATATAAATTTATATATTCGTAAAATTCAATTTTGATGCCTAGAGATATTTTGTATCCCAAAAACTAACAAGTAATTTCCTTACTGTGATCTATGCACACATTGACCGCGTTCAGCAGAATGCTTAACATTTTACAGCTGTTGGAAGTTTTCTTTGTGCCGATTGGATTATAATTTTAGAGGTAGAGGAATAATTTTACATTAAAAAATGCACTAAATTTTAATAAATATTTGTTTGAATAGCACTAATTAAATGTTTACTAAATGTAAATATATATTTCTTTTTGAACCATTAATTTAATTTCATTTTTTTATTGAATAAATTTATTTACTGCAAGTAAATGTTTAATTAGTCCTATTGAAAAAAGTATTAAGTACGTATTAAGATTTAATACATTTTTTCTCAGCTAAGAAAACACTTGTAAAATAAATGTTCTGCTGAATGCGGTCATTATTTCTATACTTCCTGGAAAAAAAATCATCGTTTTTCATTAATTTCTAAATGTCGTACGTATTAACGTCTGAGAATTTTGAGAAGAGTTTTGTGAGCGCCGTTCGATTGAATGCACGGATGCAGAAGATTCGCTTTTGTGAGGATCCTCTTTTCTGTCGGTGTCGTTTCTTGGCGACTCCGGGGACGTCGCCTCCATTTGCATCTCGCTAGGATTAGCGCGTGTTCTAGCTCTTACTCCTCTTCTACTTCTTCTGCTTCGAGTTCTTCTCCTTCGACGTCTTCGAGAGGTACGTCTGCCCCTCCTCGATCTGGCGCGTGATCTGCGTGGTCTGCGGCGGCGACTTCTTCCTCTTCTTCGCCTAGTTCTGCTTCTCCTTCTCCTCTCCCTCTTTTTCCTCTCCCTCTCTCTCCTCTCCCTCTCCTTCCTCTCCCTGTAGTACCTCCTTCTCCTCGCCTTCTCTCTTTTCCTTTTTCTCACGCCGAATCGCCATGGTTGTGACGGACAAGGTTCCATCACTCCGTCACCCGTGCCATTCCCTAACGAGAGTTGTCTGAGGTAGTCGTGATCGCACGAATAGTATCCTCTAAGAAGAATGTCAGAATGTTTTAGTACCATAGTAATTACTATTTAGTAAATTATGATAAATTATTATACAGTCGCCTTCGCATTCGACGTTTTAGAAACTTTTGTCATAAAAGACTTAGATATACATATCGAGCAAAACGCGTACCGAGTCTACAAGCAACAGAATTCTCTTCTTAAATAGACATGTTTCGTTACTCATAAGTATTCAGAGGTCAGACTTAAAGTCTTTTTAATGACTTTAAGCGAATGAAATTAAGTGTCTTCATCAACGTATGTTACATTACATCAACCACGTAAGGTGTGACATCGCACGGTTACTTGATCGAGTGAATATTGTGTATGTAACACGATCAAAATATTTTTTTTACGAAGTGGGTCACGTATCGCCCTCGTAATCGTGACATAATCTATTGCGCTTTATTTTTGACCCAGCGGCTTTATCATTGGTATTGATAAGTGAGTTTTTTGCACTGCAGAAAATATAACATCGTAAATACGAGTATGTCCAATGTATTACGCGACACTTGATGCCTCTCTCATAATTTCTCATGATTCTCGAGAAGTCAGAACGTAGCACTTAATTTCCAAGATAACTTTCGTGAATAAAAAGTTTAGTGTTAAACTCGTCTAACTGAATATTAACGTGATGTCAATGCAAATTTTGTAATCTGGCAATAAGGAGCTTTAAATTAAATACTGAGATAAAAGAAATAAAATTGTTAATCTATAAAATCACTTAATTGTAGATAATTAATGGAAATTTGGAGTCAAATTCGTACCCCTTTGAACTCTTAAGAATCCCATAGGATAATCCGCGTCGTAAAGCGAATTGAATCTGCCGCCTGATCTCTTCGCTAGGAACATTGTACTCCTGGGAAATGTAGTTACTAATTTCCCGCGATGTCGAACCTTGCACATCTTGCAGCCTGCGTATAGCGTTTACAACCAGGGCCTCGACCTTTGGAGTCCGCCTGACGGACATGTCTACCAATTTTAGCAAATATTCTTTAGCATATTTTGTGTGCATAATTGCTACATAATTGATACTATTACTCATCAAAAGCGCATGCAAAAACGGTTTGAAAGGAGGTGTTATTTTTAGCATAAATATTAATTTTGCTGAAAGAATATTTATAAGTAGGGGACTTAATGACGTCTAAGAGTCTGCCTAGATGTAGGAATATCTACCTGGGTTGCGTAGAACGTGATAGGAATATATTTAATTATACTTCCTTTCCGAGAATACGTATCGTAATCCATTAGATAAACTATAAAATGTATATTTAACAATTTTAAATTATTTTAAATTTCCTGCATTTTTTTTACTGATAATTCTAATTCGGCACGTCAAATTTTCATTGATTTCAACAAAACGGTATCCAAGGGAAATGATCGTCATTCTCGTGATGCTGATCGCAGTGTCGTTGTTTTTCGATTCTTTTTAACGAAATTATCGCTATTTGTTAGATGTGAAAAACACAATACATAAATGATTCATTACTTTATTATACGTTATAGGATGCTAATTACATAAAATACTTTGAAATGTTATTATAGATTATCATAACAAAGATATCCTCGTAGAAAAGAAATTATGAATCTAGAATAATTTCGCATTTGCTATATGCTCTTTACCGGTTTCCCTTGAACTTCGTTCTTACCTATCTGACGTAGACTCATAATCGGACTTACAATCAAAGTACGGCGATGAAACTCTTCGCGAATATAAATTACGGGCGAATCAAGTATCGGTCTATCTGTAAAGACACCTATTGTATAGGTCGCGGACTAAGCGCACGGTGTAAACGTAGCCACTGACTAAAATATTTCAGGTTCATTAACAATCGGCGCACTTATAAAATCAATATTTACGTTGCCAGTTTGCTAATATCAGCGAGAAAGACATTGAAATAAATTATATATATTGTGCATTTAAATAATAAATAAATTACCCCTACAAATTAAATTATTTTTATGTGAATCTCTAAATAATTATTATATTCTCTTCTGATTCTGAATTCTTAAATTATTAGATTCCTAAAGTTTCAGATAAAACAGATATTATAAATTTAATCTATCACTTAATTAAATCATATTTAGAGTGAATCTTAGTTAGTAACATAAAATCATTATTATCACAGGAAGGAAAATATATTATAGCCTAAAATGTCTATTTGTAGCGAGCATTCGCGTTTCTTCGTTTCTCTCTCTTTTTCTATCGCGAACAGAAATAAAACAGCGTAAAATGGCACCAGAGTAGCATGTCAGACGTTTGGTGCCGTGACAGCTCGGAATTCTTTTCTTATACCTTTGTAAATATAGTTCTCTTCCGGCTATTTGAATCTCCTGATCAAGGCAATATCGAATTATTAGCTGCGTTATTATCCTTCAATATAAAGCATCGAAATTGGTTATCAATATAATTGTATTTTCGCGTGATTTATAATTGATATGATAAACACGTATCTTATTTTAAAAATATATGATATTTTGCATTTTAAGCCGCATCAAAATTTATTTATTAACATAGAATATTATGTAGTATAGACATATTGTATAATTGGAAGCGCACATGTTCAAGCTACTAGCCGATTTTCCTATTACATGATATAGTATTACAGTACAATAACGAAAGGTAAATATGCTCGTCTTATCACGCGATCGGCGCGACTTATCATCTTATCGATGATGTTGCAATTACGAGGGCTACCAGATATAACACGTTTTATTAGATATTACTTATTTTTATATTGCAAATACAATCAAAGTCATTATGTGTCATTTGACTAAAAAGAAAGAAATATACATCGTTTCAAGCACGTGTTTATTGATATTTATATGTGGTTATTTATATATAGTGCCTTAAAATCACCATGCATTCTTCTTAGTTTTTATAAATTATAAAATTTAAAAACATTATTTTCTTCCTTAGCTTTATGAAAATAATATGTTTTTTAATCATTTCCTTTTTCAATGTAATTTAATATTTAAAAAATATATATTTTACGTAATTCTAAAATGTATTTTGTTATATATTTCATAATTTTTTAATTGTATTTCGAAATTTTTATTTACAAACTATCAAAGCTTACTACAAATTGTTCCGAGAATTTCTATATGAAAAAAAGTGTAAGGAAAATAGTTATTTTGTATATAAATTGTATGTGTGTACAATGTATGTTTTTTCAATAGTCCCGTGAGGAGATGTATAAAAATTAAATTCGTTTCGAAATAAAAGACGAAAGTTCTTTCGGTAAATTATGTTAGAGTAAGTTCCAGCAGAGTGCAGCACGGATCGCATATAGACTCTGCTGGCATCTGGTACCGCTTCGAGGGAATTAGTTTCGCCAAAAGTCCGTCATTGATACTATGCTCGCAATGATAACATAGAAATCGTCAATGCCCGAACCTGATATCTATTCTTTTTTCATCTGCAACTCTTTTTTTTTATTCTACTCTCGTCCCGATAATATTCAAATGCTATTGACAATAATCAAAAACTTAAACGTTTCGAAATTAAGTAACTGAAAAAAAGCAACAAATGTATACAACGATAGATCGTGACAATGGTCTTCTTTAACATACGTCAAAGTATATAAGAAAAATGACAGGAAATTATCTATAAATTGCCAGAGAGACGATATATATGCGTTCTCCAAGCATTCACCTGCGCGTGCAAGGGCACCGGACATACGGATCGCACACATAAACAGTTGCAGTCTATCGGTGTGTTATGTACTGCGCGTTTGTCACACGCGACACACACGCACATTCCCGTGCAAATGATGATTACTGCCGGTGTATCAATGTTATGTGCTCAATAGCGATGGAAACTAGTTCCAGTAAAATTTTTACCATATTTGTGCTGCTTATAGTTGCGCTCTTATAACGTAATTTATTTAACTCTGTTGACTGTGTTCGGCTTTATTTGACCTAAAATTTAATCCAATTTCTTATTAATATTTTACTTAAAAACTTTTCTCTGGTATTTGATGACTTCGTCAGTTAAAGGTTAACACCTATGTGAAATTTAAAAAAAATCGATTCTTTTTTCCTTTTAAAATACACTTTAGGATCTCATGAATGAAGTGCAAGTGGTTTTATTGCGATACATAATTTTTTTCGAAAGTTATAGGTTCCTAAAAATTCAATTGTTAACTTAAAAGTATTCACATTCAAAACTTTAAACGCGTTTTTCTCAAAACAGTATTTTTTAAGTTGGCTAGCAGTAGAACTCAAATAATTTTTAACCTATTTACTTCAAATTTTAGCAGTATTTAACAAATCACGTTTTCTAAAGAAATATGTAGAATTTTTTTGATAAGTTACAAATTTTTTAAATTACAGCTGATTTTGCTCGACTATTTTTTGACGAAAATGGAACTTTTTGTTTGTACTTCCGCCATTTTGTCAAAAATCAATATTTTCAAAAACAGCTACATATTTCTGTAGATATTTGAGTAACGAAAATAAAAATATTTGTTTTTTTGTTCTAAACTAAAAATTACGACACTTGTGCTGCTAGTCGCGGAACACCATGCTGTTTCGACTGTCTTCATCACTGCTGCAGATCCGCCATTTTGATAAATAAAATCCTGAAAAAATTATTTTTTGTACTTTTTTATGTGCTTAAGAAAGTTATAAAACTCATTTTTTAATAGATTCATTAAACAAAAAAAATTCCCAAACGTAGATCTTATTTATAACCGATTACATAGGTGTTACCCCTTAATACAAAAACATTTTTCCAAAAATTTTTATATTTTTTTAGAACTTTTAATTATGTTGAACCAAATGATGTGGGTGCTTTTTATTTAGCAATATAAATCGACACATCATTCTATCATCATTATGTCATTTTTGATATTCAGTAAAAAACAAAGATGAACGTCACTTGTGTCGATTTATGTTTCTAAATAGAAAGTACTCATAATCATAATAAATTTGAACAGACTAGTAGGGTTAAATTCGTTTAGAATTTTAAGCGGTAAAAGCGTCAAGTGCAATACGTTTTATATGTATATGATTGATAGATACAATGATTAGAAAATAAATTCTATGTGCTTCAAGTACGCTCCAGAGATAATAATCATCACACACTCGTAAGCTGTGCTATTCGCGCAAAATACATATAGATTCTCCAAACTGACAAGAGTGACAGAGAATTAATTTACCAAGTAGGAAATATTTTTATTATTTCACGACGCACGTGTATGAGTGCACGCCGTTAACGTGTGCCCATTGTTAGCATTTTCGACCTTGCAGCACGCGAGAATGTGCATGGAGAACAATCGGGACGGTCAAGGAGAACTTACTGAATAATCAGCTTCGCGGGGAAAATGATTGCACTGCCTATGAATGAAAAGAAGGAAGCCATGAATTTCTGATTGCCGTGCACTTTGTAAACACCGTTTCGGAGCGGAGATCACGAATGACGATGTGCCGTCCGTGGACAGGCAAAAACCTTTACCATAATCGTAGCGTCACTTCCTGACTGAATTTTGTGATGAAATCGTAACGACCATAGAACAAAGTCTTCAAAATAAGAAAAAAAAAGATTATATCCTTAGAGCAATCATACGAGATGTTTTTTTTAATCACTAAATGTGCCTGATGTTTCACTATTGCACGAACTTTGTGAAAATTAATGGACACTGGAAGAATCATGTAGGAGCAATATTAACTCCACATTATTTGCATGGTTTTTTCAACGTAATTACTTTTTAACGTAATCACTTGTGTGTTTCTAACATCCCAACATTACATCTCAATTTTTATATTATTCTTTTCGATAATTTATAATTAACCTTTAAATCACGCGATGATGTTCTTTACTATACACGATGAGTTATTTGTGTCCAAAATTAATTTTTATCACTTTTACAAATATATAAAAATTATTAAGTGATTCTTACATATATTGTAACATTTTTAGAAAGTATTTATAGAACAGAATTGATTTACACTTCAGCATACATAAACTAAGAAGGGGACTTGGTGTTTACAAAATTTTACTACTTCACACATTCATCCATCCTTTTGTCTACATACTGTACTAAGCTATACCTAAACTTTCTTTGTATTTATTCCTTCTACGCATTTGGTATTCAAACTATCACAGCCTTATGTACAATACTTTTCTCTATTGCACTTCCCCATTTACCTATTCTTACCACTACACACACATCCGTCTTCTCATCTCTTTTACATTCCTACCTCTTTTCTTTCCTGTTCTTTATGCTAAATACTTTCTTCCCGCTCGTCTTCTTTTTTCCTCCTCTCTTTCCTCTTTCTTAATTCATTATCTCTGTCCTTCCATAATTTCCTTAATATTTTGCCTTTTGTATCTACCTAAATCTTTCTCCTACATCCTCTTTATAATTCTTTCTTTATATATCCTCCCCTAATTCTACAAATCGATCCCTTATTTCCTGACATTCCTTTACATAATGCTCTATACAATCCTTACCTTCTCCTCAGAATAATACACTTCCAATGGTTCTCCACCAACCAGTGTTTATTTGCTTCCTCCATACTTAAATTTTATCGTTGCTCTAACTTCATCATCCTCTCTCCTAACTTCATCTAGATTTTCCTTCAGATATCTGAATCTTCTGTCATTTGTCCCTCTTTATATTTTTTATTGCAACATACCTAATTAAAATTTACGCTAAATATAATGTGTATAAATAATATTTATACATTCAGCGAATGACAAGGCTGGGGTGTTCTGCAGAACATCCCACGCGAGTAATGAAGAGTTATAAGTAAAAGTGGTAATAATCGATAAAAGTATTATTTGTGAACATCATAACGGATAAATTGCTCGACGGATACTTTCTCTTTTTTCAGAAATTCATAAAATCTTGGATGAATCTCCCCCGCGAACTTATAAATATCAGCGGGGCGGGTGAGGAGGATTCAGAGCGTAATCATCGCGCGCCTCTTACGACGTTATTATTGCTGTAAGGATGAATCCATAATATCGAGGCGAGCCGGCTCGACGCGGCCGAGCGAAAGTGCCTCGGCCACATAAATGTCGGGCCGACTCGGCCGGGGACCGAGAAGGTGGCTTAACGAATGTGGAGAGATCGGTGAACCGGAAGCGAAAGGCGCGCGCAGCTTCACGATTCGTTTGGTACGACGTATACATAAGATCTCGTCAGTCTCCCAGCCTTTAACGCTTCGCGGAACTAGAAATCTGTTTTTCACGCTCGAATCGCGGCGAGCTTTGTTCACGCATCTCTATATTGTCCTGCGTGCGAACGAGAATTTTCTTTTTTTTTTATTTTAATCGCGTGTCAGATAGAGATTAACCGTGAAGTATGAACTGAGTGGATACGAGTAGACAATTCGAGGTGAAAGAATTCATTCAATAAACTTAAAACATAACGCAAATCATGCCAACGAATGAAATATCCCATACAGCACAGAGCTTGCAGCAATAACGCTGCAATATTGCTGCAACATGCAACATTGCTGCAATGTTGCAGCATTGTTGCTGCAACTTTTGTGCTGTAGGGGATCTAATCTTGATAATTAATCTATAGTAGTTAAATCTAATTTTGATAATTATTTTTCACACAATTGATATGTAGTAATTAAACTTAATTCTGATAATTATTTTTCACATAATTTTTTTTTATTATAACAGCGAAAAAAATTTCTATTGGAAAATGAACGAACCAGAAAATTCTGATCATATCAATCGGAATTCTGGTTACCTCAATTAAAATAATTACGATAATTATATTAAATTCAAATTATAGAAAATTCTGATTTGTCTATTTTCAATCAGAATTCTAATTAATGCAACCTCTTTTTCCAGTATACGATTATTTATTTATTTCTGTTTTTTTCCGTGAGATTGTCCGATAGGTTAAAATGGACCGATCTTGTCTTGGTTTAATATTTTTTTCGCGCTTGCATTAATCGTGAGAAATAGCTTCCACGTGTCGATTAAAAAGATAATTACTACGTTTAAAAAGATAATTACTACGTTACGCTTGCGATGCAACACGACCTTCGGCACTGTCGAGCCGAACACGAATGTTTCTAGGCGCGTCCGCATCGAGATTACCGCTTAGACTTTTGCGCTCGTAATTTCGCAACGAGATCCTCTCCGGACGCGGATCCTTGTTTTTCTGTTTCTTCTTACGACCACGAGGACAATTCTGGCTTTTGAAAATTGGAAACGCGATATAAATGGAACGTGACCTCAAATAACTCGGGGAGATACCCGGGATGCGACACGGTGGATCGACATCGGAAATGGGCGCCCACGTGCGCTCTTATTAGATGCAGCGCGATTCACGTGGCGCAACACGTGAACAGGTAGCTATCGCGACGGGAATTTCTGCCGAGGGTGGCTTCGCGGGTGGTACAACTAGGTGGGGATCGTTAAATGGGGATCGCGAAGCAAACGCGTGAAAAGGGTAAGAGAAGTGATTTGCTTTCCTTAGTTCCTGGTCGCAATTTAGAAATGGTTGCGCAATTATCACGATGCGAAACAAAGTGTGAAAATCTTAGATATTAGGTAAAAAGCTTTTTGCACGATAACAGCTTACTGCTGTTAATATCGATCTTTATCATCAGTCGAGAGTCACTCTATGTGAATCATCTTTACATTTAAAAAAACATGTTTTGTGACTGTAATAATAAAATAATTACGGTTATTAAGAGCGCTATTTTTATAATCATTACTTACTGCTATAATTTTAGTAATGACAATGGAATCTATAGTTCTAAATATTAAAAAGAATAATTTTATAGTCGTTTTCGAGGACAACCATATAAGCTTTTTAATATGTAGAACTATAAATATAATTATATATTATATATTATTGTTAATATTACAATAAGTAATAACTATAAAAATTAATAGACTATAATTACTTCACTATGCAATTATAATCACAAATACTAAACACTTTTTTCTCAATCTAGAGGACTAATTTAACGATGAGCTTTTTGATCGTTTTTCTAAAGGAAATTTCTTTTCGCAATCACAAACATGCATTCTAATAATTTATCTGTGTAAGATCTAAGAATCAAATAGTCCCTCTCTATAATTAACCCCATAATTCCAATACGCGACAAGTTGCGACGCAAAGGCGAATTGTTCTGCGAGTCGCGATATAGCGACAACGATAGAAGCGTCGAAAGAACTATCTCATGCGTGGCGGAGATGGACGGGCCATGGGGAATCGCCAGATCAATTTACATTTTAATCGTCCCGTTCGGGAGGAGCGAGGGAGGCTTTTATCTGTCGCATGGCAGACGATGGCCCATCCGACCCATCTGCCTCAATCATCGATCGGAGAAGAAACAAATGCGGCATCACGCACGATAGAGTCAGAGTCCTATGCCGATGTCGGGGTCTAAGCATTGAACATCTACCGGGATACGATCGTCGCTCGACCGGAAAATACAAAGGGATGTGCGCGCGACGTCCATAGGTAGCCCAGCATTGCTGCAGTTGATGGATCAAGTCGGTTATGGGCAATAAGAAGAATGCTTATTAACCTAACGGTTCAGACAGCTGATAATAAACACCCGTATTTGTATTTAATGCTAAATTCGATGGGGCTGCAGGTAAAGCGTTATACTACAGAATCTTCGAGCAAGCTAAATGAAGATCACAGCTATATTTATTGAAGGATAATAAATTATGAGTTTGGAATAAATAATTAATATTGAATTATGAAATATAAATCTGAATTGTGAAAAATAAATTATGAATTTCCGAGTTGATCGATTTTATTGTCATGGAAACTTTATGTGATCTTTTTCTCCATTTTTGAGATAAATATTTTGATAATTAATCTTCAAATTATAATTTTATTTATGCAGGAGTAAATTAATTGAGAAAAATATTGCATATTAATTGTGCATAACTCATAATCTATCTGTGTTGAAAATTTCGAATTAATGAAAAATCTCATTGGAAATCAATGCGTACGAATTTGCGGGAATCCTGTTTTCTACTCGATGTTTATCACTGACTACTGAATGCACGATGCTTATCTATGAACAGTCGACGCTGGCGCGATGCAAATGCAGTGTCAGGTGAAAAGAATAAGACGACGTTACGGAAGCGGGAGAAATTCCGGAGACGACGTATGCACGAACGAATGTATGAGTACGTTGACCTGAAATGACCTGACCTGCGACAACTCAACGTGTCCGGCGATAAACTGTCATGCATTGAAGTAATCTCATGCGCGGATTATCGATACACCGATATGTACGTACATTACGCAACACTACGTTGCACCGATTTTACATAAATGGAAGTATGCGAATAGTTTTCCGTATACGTATGAAGCGATTCGATGACGTTTATTTTCGTCACATCGGCTATCAATGACCGCGGCAGGATCGCGCGACGAAGTCATCTTTTGTGGATTTTCCTACAAATTTTAGAAGTTCCAAGTCTAATTTCATTACGTATAGCCTTAGCCACAATTAGGTATAAAGCACCTCCACAAATTTACGTAAACGTTCTATATCTTCTTAGAAAATTAAGAAGTTTTATTGAAGAATAATATTTATTTTTAACCATTTTAATATTTTGTTAATCTTCCTTTGGCTTTTATTACCACTTTTTTCAATAAATTGAGGGTGCTTTATACATTGAAAAGATTTTTGAATCCAATGCTATTACTCTTCGATCTATCATAAAATAGAATCGATATAGGGATAATTATATTTATTGTTAACAGAGGAATATTTTATTCTTAAATAAAAATTCTTATATCTTTGCATGAAATAAAATGATCTTGGACATCGGTTTCGTGCCAAACTTCAGCATCATGCGTTACAACATTGAATAAAGATTTATTTTAACGTAAGAATTTATATAGACTTAAATTTATATGTGTTACTTTTGTCTCAAAATAATAAGTTAATTTTATTTAGTTCTAGGAGGAGAATATAAGAATTATTGATCTAATTTTAATGTCGTTTCATTTTTATGTTGCATAAGGTTTCAACAAGATTAAGTACGTCAAAAATATTTTCTGTTTGTTATTAAAATCCTTTCAGAGAGGACACTTATGATCACAAGACTGTCTTTAAAATATCGCAATTGAAAAATATATTTGTGAGTTTACATGAATATTATTATTTATCAATAAATAAAAGAAGGGCAACGAGCCAATTATAATGTAAGATATTTAATAATCGTATATATACAAACCATCACTTTTCACAATTCTTATATTGTCTTAATGATGTAATCGTCGTCTATTTTACATCATTAAGACAATATAAGAATTGTGAAAAGTGAGATGTGATCTCTTTTGATAGTTTTACATATGGACCGCATTTTATGAATACAACCGAACTTTTCACTGGACATTATAATTTGACCGAATTTTCAGATAATGTATGTAAGAGTGTTTGTTGTTTTACATTGAAAATGACCCGATCGGTATCGAAACGTTTGTATATATACAATTATTAAATATCTTACATTATAATTGGCTCGTTGCCCTTCTTTTATTTATTGATTTATTCTAATTGAGCCATTTTAACATTTATATTATTATTATTTATTATAAGTCAAAATCTGTTTCGGTCTAAAAATATAATTTTTTCTCTTATTTGATTCATTCTAGTCGATCTAATTTCCACTTATAAATATTTAAAATATCGTTTCTAAAGAAATAAGAAGGTATTTGACAATTAGAGAGATATCATCGTATCCAGCGCGATTATGATCTCGCTGGATGATTATGATATGACCAGTGCTATTCGTATCAAAAGGGGAAACGAGCCCTTATTCCTGGTTAACGTTCACCTGTATTCATTTGTCGGCTCGGAATTAACACCGGCTCTTTCCAGAAATACTTGAATGGGGTTGTGGGCGAACACGTGACTGGAAAACGTGCCCGCCGAAGCACGTGGACCCGGGCACATCCCCCGACATCGGCCACCGACGCGCCTCGTGCCCTCAACCCTCTTTCGTTTCGAGGTGGAGGAGAAGCTTTCGCTCGTCTCAGTCATCGCCGAGTCTCTTCGGGTTGCGTGCGTACGAAATTGCATCGACGATCCTCGCGACGACGTGCCCGCGAGTCTCATAGATAGACGAAAGGGATGCATTCGCGCATGTAAAATTTTATACCAAGAGACGCACCTATGGACATTATGGTGCATCTACCTGTAATTCGTCAAGATTGCGATCGCGATCTCACCGATTCGAGCCGCGACGCGAAAGTGACAATCGATAGATTTAGATACTTCGAAGCCGGCCGGATTTGCGCAGCAACGCGACGAGTTTAATCCGCGGTTGTGCGGATTATCGAAATAAATCGCAGCGAAAGCTCCTCTTTTCGCGGAGACAATCGACAGTCACGACGGAACGCAACCCTTGTTCCCTCGCCATCATGACTTTCCATGTTATTCAAAATTTTTTCGTGTTACTCACTTTACGCTGCACTCACCCGTAATACATTTGAATTACAGGATTCTCAATCGCGCAATAGCATAAAAATTTCGTAGCAAATAAATGCTTAGATTTCATGTTGAGGAAATATTTAGAGTGTCTCTTTTGTTTTTACATGATGAAATATATGCGAAATGTTAATGCAAGACTCGTAATAATAATAATAATTTCTCGTCATACAGTGTCCTTAATAGCTAATACTCATAATTTCTATAGACTTCATTGACGTAAAAAAAATCAAAGATATGTATATTTTATTGATATGTATGTTTTATCTCACTTTATTTTCATCATTATGATGTAACTTTTTGACTACTGTCACATGATATTTCAGGAAAAGATTAATAATTAACATATCATAAAATACGTTCACACTTTTGCTTTTTATATTTCAAGTAGAGTAATCAACTTTTTTAATTTAGCATTGTTATATTATTTATATAATATAAACATATATATAATTTAAAAAAAGCAAAGGTTAATAATATTTTACAATTAATTATGTTATCTATTATGATATGATATTATTTTTTTTCTTTTCGAATTTTTTTTACGAAAATAAGAAATTACTTTTTTAAATTAATTTTTTACAAAATAAAAAAAATATTAAAAAGATGTTGACGTTATAGATTTTAAATAGGTCACAAACGAGAAAAACTATGCAAATATAAAATTTTGCTCTTCTAGCTTTTTTATGTATTTGATTAAACGAACAAAAAATTTAAAAAAAAAGTATTTAATTTATTATATATTTTTAAACTCTGCTATTGTTCGCGAGATCGGATGAAATATTTGTTTGTTTGTGTGACTATTTATACCGAAGAGCTTTTCCAATTCGTTAATTTTTATGCACATCTACAGAATTCGTAGACAATTCAGTGATAACCTGCGAATGCAAAAACTGGACAAAATAAATGATTTACTAATTTGTGATCGGTGAAACCTTAGAAAATTATCAACGTATTGTGACAAAAATTGCAGTCGAAACGACAAAAGCAAATCGTTGTTAAATTATCAACAAATTATTTCGCAATGCAAACTCATTGAAAATTGATGTTAACTCTTGCAACATCAATGCAAAATTGAACCAAATGAATACTGGACAAATAAATAACAATTAAAGGTAGATGTATTTTACTTAAGTAATAAAAAAAAATTATTCCATTATTTCGGAAAGTGAATAATGAGCACCGAAATTAATGGATATCAGTTTGGTGGAATTTGAAATAGCGAATTACTGAACGCAAATCGAAGTCAGGCATGGCATCGATTTTGCTCTGAATAGCAAGTGATTGTGTGAGAACTATTCAGACCCAATATATCGTACGGCACTTCCAATAAGAAAAAAAGCTACTGTTGAATCCAAAATGGATTCCTGCGGCTGGACGCGAATGGGGAACGAGGATGGCGAGGGGATGGCCGGTGCGGACGTGGCCGCCTCTTGGCAGCAGTGTTACTCTTGGTGCACGCCGTACTCGCATCCTCATCCTCACCATCACCCGCATCATCCTCGTCAGTATCAAGGTAGCCAGTATCAGCAGCTACCAGGAAGCGCCTCCGCCGCGACAAATGCTTCCACCCATTATCCATCTTCCCAGCAGCATCCTCTGCAGCTGCAAAGTACCCAGCCGCCGCCTCTGGACCAGCAGCAGCATTTTCATCCTATTAGAGGACAGGGCGGGCTTCGGAGAGTTCCTTATGACGGATCAGGTATCCAATTCGCGTGCAGCGCACCAATTTTTACAATATCGATCTATTTCTTTAAAAAACGGGGCAATTTCGTGCGAATTAATGCGCAAAGCTTAACAACTTACTATTAATTATACTTAAAATAATAATATTAATAATATAAATAAATTCTAATAAAAGCACTTACTCTTATTAGCCTTTATTTTTATTATTACATTATTATTTTAATATTGAGAGTTCTTTATAACAATTGTTTGATTAATAACACTAGTATTGTGTAAAAATATGGCATAAAAATGAATATATTATCAAAAATTTTTTAAAACCTCAAACATCAATATAATGGATATATATAACAAACAAATGTATGTATTTTTATTGATAAAAGTTATAGCACATATAAAGTAAGAGAATACTCTAGTAACACAACTTATTGTCACAATGTTGGCTCAATATCGGCCCAATATCGGTCAAATATAACTTCAATGTATCTAATGTATCAACAGTTAATAATCTGTTACTAAGGTAGCAGATTATTAACTGTTTATTGACACACCTAGAGTGATACCAAAGAATTAAGACAAACACATGTCTTCTGCTAATGATTACAGTCTCATTATGAGGCTTCAATTTCATAGTGTAACGCGAAAATTAATTACATTTCTCCGGAAATTTTCTCCGTTCTTTTGTTCTTCCCCTGGGTATTTTAAATCGTTCCTCTTCAGGGACAATTTCCCGGACGTGAAATTATATAAGCACTCCAGTTAATCGTCACGCAATGTCCATCACCAAATGAATCGATCTTATTGAAAGGATTAATATATCTTACCGGTTTCAAGTTAACCCGTTTCACGCACATTCTAAATATTATCTCGATCATAATATCATCCTCTTATAGACTTCGAATATACCCAAGAGGTTCGCGTTTCTTGCAACTTTTATGATAGATCTTTTATTGATAATAGCAAAAATGACAAAGGTGGTAAGAAAGATGCAAGATAGTCCTACAGAAAGAGACTTAACCGAAAATAATACATATTTACGTTGCTACTACCAACACTTTGTGCACTGCATCAAACCTTACGCTGACCTTACGCATACCTTACGCTGACCTCCTATCGATGCGGTGTTACTCAAGATGATCCAATTTTCTAAAGACGCGATAGCGAACGATTATAATAATGAAAGCCTTAAAGCTGCAAGCAGGGAAAACGTATCACGCGACATAAAACGTGCACGTGTGAATTCTATCAACTAACTTTTATATGCTAAACGCGTAAAAAAAACGAACAATATTTATGATACAATTTTTATGCAGTTGCACAAATTTTCCTCACAACGGTAAAATTTTGTTTGGACAACCAAGTTTCGCTGCTTTTAAAACCGTAGAAAGATATTAAAATGGAAGGAGGTCCAATTCCGTGTCAAGACGCTTTCGTAAACCTTTTATGCCTTCGTTAATAAATCGTAAATGACAGATTCGCGAATTAAATGTTTCCGTCATCGCACGACACCGGCGTCGGAATGGCGAACACGTCGAACACAATTTTTCCGGACACACGTTTGCGTAACGCGTCTCACGAAAGGGATTTGCCACTCCATACGAAAGCTCTTGCAAAAAAGCAAGAAGGAAGAGAAGTTGCCCACGCAACCATCGGTAAACAGTCCGATGAATTATTCATAGGAATCTGTTGCTTTCATCCAAACGGTTATACCGTTTCGCGGTGCGGATTTGTTTAACCAAAAGATATACTATATTAAAGAAATAAATTGGTTTATTGAGACATAGATTCAGTAAATATTTTTGAAGCCTACATAGAAAGAACGCTTTTGCTGAAATGTCTAAAAATTTAGCTAGATCTGAAAATAATTTTGGACCATCGATTTAAATAATTATGTAGGACGCTCAAGCTGATTACTAGAATGTCAAAACTTTTTGCAGCTTAAGGACCATCACACACAACGTGACATAAGCTGCATAAGCATAGCATAGCTAGCATAAAACCTGGACGTTATAACGTTGCTGCGATGTTGTTGAAATGTTTTAAAATGTTTCTTGCTTACTGATTGTGAGCATAATTATTTTGATGATTTAGCAAAATTATTTTCAGACTTATATCTAGTTTTTAAATATTTGGATACTTTAACGAAACCATTCTTTTTATATACAATTGCGATTTCTGATATGTGAAATTGATTGACAGTACAGATGTATTTAACTGCTTTAATTAAACTCTCAGCTTTAAAATTTTCAACGTTTGTAACATAAGTTATGAGAAATAAGAAATAATAAATTATTACCGCAAAATATGATATGATTAACAGGACAGAATCTTAACTATGAATAACAGTGTTATAATGCGATTCTTTGTAGAGATGACGCATTCCAATGACATCATTAAAATTGCACGTACGCACCGTAATTATACTCCTTTGTTAGTGTTTTCCGTCATGCAGCGCTCACACTTTTCGTACTTAGATGAGCGTATTATTTATTCATGGTGCTCTCATATAAATATTTATTAATCCATTTACCGCCTACCTAATGAAATATAAACTTCTTTTGCGTCTTTTACGATCTGTTTAATCTCTTCGATTCAGGAGCGGATAATTATTTATCGTGGCCTGAAGCTAATAATTTGTATAATATTTATCTCTAATGCGGAAATGTTCTAAAAATATGTGTGTAATTTCAAAAGAGATTGTAAAATGTTAATAAAATTATCTGCAATACCTCTTAGATACTTGAAACAATCGAGTTTTATGAATTTAAAAGTTATATTTTAATCTGTAAATATACAACTTCTACGGTCTTTCGAATTTATCTGTTTTGAAATTCAATTATGTAAGGATTGTATTATTTGTCCGAGTTTATCGTCGGAGAAAATTTTCCAGAATGCATGAATGTACCGAGACGACTACCGTGTTTATCCGAGAAAAGCGACTGCAAATGGAAATAGCCGTTACGGAGACAATAACGTTGTGGCGTTATTTTCTCTCTCATGGAAATTCGAGGTAATCTCGATATCGAAATAAATAGCAACGTCCATCACGTGGAGCGACGTAACACGGAAACTGTATCTAATCGCGTGCGATTTCCATGGACTGGAATTCTTTTCACCGTATCGTTCTTTCGCACATACTTTTATATTACTCCGTTATTCAAATTATGTCTGGTCCGATCGGTTTTGAGACGCATGAGAGAATAAATCTTATCTTTTACAAACTTTCTCCTAGTTATGTATCACATTTTTTGTACTTTCACGCAAACTCAAAAAATGACATTGAAATTAAAACAAAATTTATTAACTCAACTGCCTATATATGTTGATTGTATAGTGTATAATTATTGTAATTTATTAAATTTGATGACGCAAAAATCGTTAGACCGTGTATGATATTTTTATGGAATTAAACACATTGAGAGAAAAGAGATTGATATTTGTGATATCGATTTGTGATAATATAATTGTACGGTAAAGAGTAAGTAATTATGATTAAAAGCTCTATATATACATAGTTATATAACTGTTATAATGTCAGTAATCTTAGTTAGTATCTTTATAGTTTCATAAAAAAATATTTAATTGGCGAAAATGACACGAAATTATATTTAAATTATGGTCATTTCAATCATTTTTTCACTCTGCAGTGTAAATAATGAATAAAGGAAGAGAGAGACTTGTGCTTAGAATAATATGTTCCAAAATCTTAAAATTATATTTTTGTTTTTTTCCGGTAACTTTAGATCTTTAAATTCTCACTTTCATATAATCAAATAAAAAAAGAATTAAACGCGTTTAAAAGTAAATGATTAATCGAATAAATGATAGTTATCGTCAAGAATGGTAAACGGAGTGAAAATGCTACTGCGTAAGGAGTTCGCTAGTGCATGATGAAGTATATGGTGATCGCTTGATTAGCGAGCTGACATTGGAAGAGACGCATATCTTCAAGCGGTAACGTAAATCTATCTGCTGACAGAACGCAATTACGGTACCTTCTCGCATAACGTGGCTTCGCGCAAACCGCAAGTATGACTTATTATTGTTTCTCCGCTGTCATGCACTATGTATTCGTACGTAGGCAACGAATACATAGTACAGGGATTGGGCGGACACATACGCGACAAGTACCAAGGAGAGGACTCGTTCATGAAAGCGCGATATTCTGGTTTACAATTAATTAATTATCTTGCGGCGTGTTGGACATCCATGTTTTCATAAACCACGGATTTTTCAAAGTTAGAAGAATTGATAAATCAATGAGATATCTAGCCCATATGTGTGTTTAATCTCGTAAAAGCAGCTTCAGTTGCAAAGTGCGTCTAATTTATTAATAATCGAAATATTTGAAAGAAAATATATGAAATGTTCTGAGGTGGAATCGAAAAGAAATTTAGAAAAAAAAGATTACATTAAAAATGGAAAAAAAAACAAATGTTTTAATATTGAATGTGCATGTTAAAATGTATTTGTATATAATTACAATTTGCGAATTTATATAAAAATTGCAATAATAAAACTTAAAAAATTCAGAATGATTTTGTTCAAAAATAATTTTTAAATATTTGACATATAATACGTGATTGAATGAATAATCTTAATTTTTATTATCTTTATTATCAAGGGCAAAATTAAGGTTATTTATTGACTGATCTCGTATATTACATGAAAGAAACGTTTTTCTTAACTTGTCTTTGCTTAATTATATTTTTGTGATCTTATTAGTATCAGGCTTTAAAAAGTTATGTATATATCCATTTTTAATTGTACAAATAATGTAGCATATATTCTAACATTTCAAATATGATTACATGCATATGAAAATCACATATAATTTCAGTGCATGTTTTAAAGAATTTTACCAACAATTAGGTAAAAAATTTAACATACACTCCAAGCCAAAGATTTGAACACATTTTTTTTAAATTCACATTTTTTAAATTACTTATTCAAATATTCATAATAATATGTTTTTCAAATAATAATTCTTTAGATCCAATAACTGTTATTAGATCTGAAGAATATTATTAAAAAACACTTTATTAAGGATATTTAAATAAGTATAATCTCAAAAAAATCAACTTTTTAAAAATGTTTCAAAACTTTTGACTTGGAGTGTAAGTAACTCATCTAAGAGCTATTCTCGAATTTATTATATTTATTGAAATTAATGAAAATTTAACAAATTTTCTGCCTTCTTATTCCTTGTTTTAAAAGAGATGAAGCATCTCAATTTGAAAAATTTTGCTTCATCCAACGACAAACAGAACGTATTCGTGAGAATATATGCCTCTGGGTTATTTTTAGTAATCAATAAAAAAACAATAAAAAAAAGATTATTATCGCCGTAATTAATTTCCTTCCTGTGGACACTAATCAAAATGGAATTACTTGCTTGTTAGATTCTCAACGAGCGCGATTTCGTCGTTTTTTCCTCATCCATATACGATAAAGAATAGCGAGATTTTCTGTCGCGGTCATTGTGGCCGTTTCTATCTTGTTACACAGAAAAAGATCGGATCGAAGGTTCGCGGAAAAGAGGCGGACTAAAAGAGGCGAACGAGACGACGAGGGGCGTAACGACGTCGCGAGAAATGGTAGAAGCGGCGGAGGTAGAAGAGTCAGAAGGCTAAAACGGAGGAGGAGAAGGAAAGCGATTACTACGACGACTTGTATCCTGCGCCGGCTAGCTCGGTTAGAAATAAACAGCGGTCGCTGGTTATCCTGAAACGTTGCATTATCCGTTGCAGCGAGATGGAACGCCTTGGACAACGTCCTTGAGTACGGAAACGCACTTCGGATATCGCGATGGTACCGTAGGCGAGCGGAAAAATCAACGAGCTAAACGATCACGCTCGTGCTATCATTTAAGTTTGTTTTATCTTGTTCAGCGCGAATTTCTCCCAGTTTACTTTGCGGAAATCTATTCTTTAATTTTTAAAATGAATCTTACTCCAAAGAATGATCTCTCATCTCAAAGTTTAAAGATTAAAAATTGAGCCACTCTTCTTCAAGATTGGTTTAATTTTTATTCTTTAAAATAAGATTTCACTCCAAAGAATTTAAAGAGTAATATTGCGTGTCCAGTATTATTCTTCAAAATTTAATGTATGATTTTAATTTGATTGCTTGAAAGAGAAGGCAATATTTTTTTTACGTATATTTGTATGTATTATTTAATTATATTAAAAACAAATATTTATATATCTTACAAAATACTAGTAATAGGTCCCATACACCGCACAAGATTTTAATAGCATGTTCTGAATATTAATTAAAGTGAAAATTTTTATGTGAACGTAAGCATGTAGGCTACGTAACATTGTGCTTATAAATCAAGTTATAATTTAGAAGTATTTAATTTAAATAAATATAAATTAATATGCTTATAAAAGAGATTTGTAAGATAAAATTGGCGCGCTATAAAATTAGATACAAACAGCAATCATTAGCATATGTTTATAGGTACTTAGGTACAATTAAATAACTTACTAGCTATGCTATATAATTGTAAAATATTTTCAACCAATTTTTTCATGTTTATGACATGTGTAATCAAATTAAAACAATTCTTAAGTATATATTGCTCTTTGCACCTGTTTATATAAAATTCAATTCTGGATAGAAACGTAAACCTCGTTAAAAAAATATTGGGGAAGAAGAAAAAGGAGGAAATAAAATATATTTAACTATTTGAACAATTTTTCTCTACTTCATCATTTTAATTTATTTTTTATTGTACATAAATACATATAGTGCTGCTTTTTCGATCATGCAATCTGTGAGAATATGTTATAAAAAAATAAAATTTTTTCTAAAAATATATCAGTATTTGCTTAGTTTTATTTTATTTTTCTTTTCCTACATTTAAAAAAAATTTAATTAACCATAAGTATTTAAATAAAGTATACTAAAATTTCTCACAATATATCATCTTCATATAGTGCTCTTAATTAGTTATACCGAAAATAATATTCTGTCGCGTAATAAATCTGCTGGATAGTTACATGTTATTTATCCAGAATTTTTTTAAACATTAGTACTAATCTGTTTTAGCTCATTTATTTTAAGACAACAAATTCAGAGTGATATTATATATGTAATATTTTTATACTTTTGATATATGTATGTCCAAACACCTACTTGTATATCTTTATACAACTTTCAAAGATGCATTTCCTGAAATTAAGATAAAAAGTAATTTATCACTCACCGAAGCGATACGCAGCAGCGAAGTTTCGAAGTGGAACACTACGTTGATTTGTAAAATAAAAATATATTCAAATTATAACTATGCTGAAAATAATTATTATATAAACAATTAATACTATTTCGCGTGATCTGTTTATTTTCAAGTAAATATTTACATCTAATAAAATAATTATATATTTCTGCGATACGATCAATGTCGTAAGTAAAAATAAGAAAGTAAGTGAAAGTAAGGCATAAATACTCACCCTATGCTTGCTCCGCCATCGCTCCGCTCAATGCCTCCCAGATTTCCTCCATCTCTCCGTTCCTTGGTTGCACAACACTCGCGAAACACGGTTAATGAACACGCACTAATTAATTATATCAGAATACGACGTGACGCGCGCGAACGCGTATTAACTTTAAACTACCGATGTTAATCATACGCGACACTTGCCTGGCTCTAACCTGAATAGCTCGAATACCTCGCCAAATTCCGTACTCGCGTATGTGAGCCACTAACGGAATTTACATTGACACCGTCCAAAACGATGCAATTAATAAAATCGAATTAAGAGACAATTAAAACACGATAAATTAGAAAACACAATAAGGTACATAAAAGTTTAAGCAGTAAGTGAATTGATCAATCACAGTAGAGACTGTAAAACAGTAGCAAATTCAACATGTTGAGTTCCTTACTACTTCAGTTTTTCTTTTTAAGCCCTAAGTTCAAAAATATATATAATTGAAACTTGATTACATGCAATAAATAGATCTTTAGATGATAAGCAATTTACACTGGTGAAAAATCCAAAGCTCGCGACGTCATAACCCAAGAAAAAATCATTAGATAATAATAATCTGATCTGAAAAAATCATTAAATAATAATAATTATCTGATCGTATAAATATTGTGACGAATAATAATTGCCATCTTCTATCGCGTCGATTCTTTTAACGAATAAACCTCGAAATATATTCGCTCTGATAAATAACTAGTGCTTTGATATATTTCGTTAATTATTATAGTAATTAATTATAGTAATCAATTAATCGCAGAATAATTGTAAAGTACAATTTACAAAATACAGTTTCGTTTCGAGAAGTAATAAAGAGACGATTCGGGTCAGTACTTGCTCGAGTGTCAATGCACGAATAATAGCGTTATGCCCTTGCATATACACGCTGCCATACGATAAAAAACAAATACCGAGGTCATGAGCCGGCCGTTAACTTTCCAAAATAATTATTCTTTTAAAATATATCTCACGGATTGTTCCGTTTCTCGCATATAAATTAATAATTGATTAAATTTGACATTTTAAAAGAATTTTAGGAAACATACTTAGAGTAACTATTTATTTCAATTCAATGAACTCGACGCAATTGTACAGTTGTACAATTTTGATCGGTTACATTGGTTGAAAACTATTGTGATATATACCATATGTATTATTATTATTATTATATTATTACAGATTTCAACTTTCTTTTTAATTTTCAGAATACATTATTAAATCGTAATCATAAAACATCCTATTTATTTAAAAAACATATATTTATGTATAAAACATATTACAAGTATATATAAGCATAAAAAATATTTATATAATTATTTTATTATATATGTGTGTGTGTGTGTGTGTGTACGTTTTATATATAATTATATAGGATACAATTATTATGCAAATTATGTATATATAATTATATAATTTTTTTTAATAAGATATTTCGATGTTATAACGAGGATCTATTTTTTTAACGTTAAACTTGTTGATTTTTTCGTTAATTAAGATTTTATCACTTCCGACTTTACAAATGATTAGAATTGACCTTTTAAACGAGAAACTTTAATTATTCCAACGTACTTTAGATTATCGATATACACACACACATACATAATTCTTTTTTTGTTATTTCTTATACTATCGTAACTATTATATATCCGCACTTAATAAAGGCGTGCGGAACAATATTTCTAGATAACGGCTCAATTATTATTTACCTTTGGCCATCATTAGCAAATATTATTAGAATAAAATATACACAAAGGTTAATTAGGTTAACGGAGAATCTCGATTATTGTAGAGGGCTTATTATAATAAAATGGAAGTGAAAATAAATTGAATATATTTTCAATTATAATTATATCATAGTGAAATTATTATCGATTATACTAGAGCTTTGTAACAATATTTTACCGCAGGTGCAATTATAATAAATGCGATATGAGACAACCTAACAAATTTACCTCTTAGAAGAACATCTAATAGTTTCAACAAGTATAAGAACGCTTTAGATAAATAACTACCCGTCATATGTTGCGCGGTTGTACCAAACGTTTTCATCCTTCATGCCGTATAATTACCTTTGATGCTCATACCGTAAGATTGTTGGCACAAACCGCCGGTGCATTAATGAATAATTAATAATCGCGAATGGATATAATCGCGGCACGTGCAGCGCGGCGCGACACGACGTGGCCTGTCGCTGTGTCGGTATATCTGCATTCTCTATTCGCTGTTTTAAATAATGTACGAAGAGGAATATAGCGGGGTGCTGCGAGCACCACCGAGACCTTAAGGTCGGCGGAATCCGTCGTGCGGTGCGGTGCGATGCGGAGAATCCGAGAGCAGGAAAGTGGCCGCGGGCGCGTGGGCCCGGGTGGGCAGGGCCTCGGGGTCAGGGATCACCGGGCGGCAGAAAAGAACCGGGAAAATGTTCCTGCCGCGAGAGATACTCTATCTCTCGAGTCATAATGCGCAAGTGGGAGGCTGCACGCATACGCACGCATAGAGAAAGAAAGGAAAGAGAGAGAGAAAGAGATGCACGCTATGCGCTCGTCCTCGTATGCATCGCGATGCGGACGTGCAATCTCCATGAAAGAAAGGGACCCTTTTGTCCGCTCTTCTTCCCTCCTCGCTTTATTGGGCTTTGTTTTACTTCGCCTCCACCTCCGGAGAATGCGATTCGTTGCGCCGCGAACGCCATGTGATCTTCGACACACGCGCGAGTATATAATATGTCGTATATAATGCACGTAGAATGAGAGAGTGGAAAGAGAGAGGGAGAGGGGGGAGGGGAAAGCGGAAATCTCGCTTAGAGATTTTTCTCTTTTTTATCTCTTTCATTTTCAAATCATGACGTTCAATAGCAATATTATAATTGTATCGTTTTCAGGTGACCCCATGATAACATCCTCTCTGAAGGGTAAGTGATCATCGACGATAATTTTTTTTTTCTTATTTTGCATATCCCCGAAAGATCCACGAAAGGATTCCTGACGCGAAGAGTTTGTCTCTCCTCAAATCGGAAACGACAATACGACGAGTCGCTCCCTTTTGCATGCGTTGTATCAGTTACGTTCTACGTCCACGCTTTTTATGTTCTACAGTATTTTCGTAGATTATAGAGAAAATAGAGACTTCAATTATGAAGCAATGAATATAGCCGATTATTTCTAATGATTATTTTTGAATCATTCTAGAAAGGATACCATTTTAGAAAAATGGTTAGTACAATAAAAATTATGTACTTATGTATTAGGCATTTTAGCTAAGAAAACTATTGTATATAATTGAAAAATTTGTATTAAATTTGAGATATTTCACATGTTCCAAACGGGTCCACTCAAATTTTTGTGTTAATTCAACAAGATAAATATGTTAGAAAGTAATATAAATATTATATAAAGAAATCGTCACAAAAATTGTTATACCGATATATAATACATAATTTGTAAACAAATATGGAAAGATTTTTTTCAATAAAATTGACATTTATGATATATTAAATTAACATATATTTTATTCATTTATCTTAGAATTTACATTTTAAACTTCAATACTTTTATGTTATTTGTTCACTTATTTATAAATTGTGATTTTGACACATTAAGAAATATTGGATATCAGTTTAAAATAAAATTTTAACAAGAACTTGAGTGGAACAGTTTTAACACAAATATAAAATGTATTTTACCGTATACGTGATACTTGGTTATTATTTCTCATGAATATTTTTGTAAAGATTTGTAAAATCGGTTTGTCGAGGTGATCAAGGAAAGTCAACTCTTATATGGTATTAATTATATCGAAATCTTTGAAATGTTAATTTCACAAAGGTCAAGAAACGAACTTAATAAAAAATAAAAAATTCAATCGACATGGTAAATAAAAAATTTATTGACTGGGCAAATATCTTGGATAGTTAGAACAAGCGGATGCACAAATCATCATGCAGGTACGAAGTTGCATTCAATCGACGCGATATTTCGCGAGAAACACGAACACTCTAAGGGTGGGAGAGAGGCGGCAGATACGTGAAGAGTTGCCCGGCCTTGTGACGTCATATCCTGTCATGTCTTCATACCTACTCATGTTACGATAGTCACGAAGAGTAAGAAAAAACCTCATACGTATATCTAAAATGTTATTCATCCTCATTTATCATTTTCAAATCGCGTTTCTAAGAAACGAATAATGTGCCGCGACGCCGACGTTTTTTGCAAAACTTCAAAATTATTCGAAATTGTCTTCAATATTTAACCAATGAAGACCGAACAAATAAAAATAAAAATTATTTTCTCTCATTGTTTTCACTTTTTGTCAAAGTTCATATGTTAAGGATGTATCAAGTGTAGATATTAGTCTTTGCAAAAGGTGACTGGAATTGAAAATTTATGCTTTCTGTGTACAAATGAGTGTTACATATAAAACAGTTTTTAGTAGGATTAATATTTATATTTCGCAATACAATTTTATAGTCTCAATGAAAATTTTCTCATTTTATCTTAATTATTTTGTTAAAACATGTTTATGTCTTATTGAAATAATTTTTTATCCAGGTTCTAAATCGCCACCATACTTTTTGTATTACTTTCAAACACAATGTAGAAAAATTTGTAATTTTTTCAAAATTTTTTCATTTTGTTAAAAAATATTGTAATACATCCTTAATGTGTATGCTAATTTTAAAACTCTGATACATTGTGATATTCATTTAATAGATATGTATAATAATATAATTTAACTTATTGTGAATATATACCATATAATGATTCTTCGGAACAACCCACGTTTTAATCGTTTTATTATTTTATTATTTTAGTTCTTATTACCATGATTTCAACTATTTTTAATAGCCTGCCTACACGTGTTCGCGTCATGGTAATTCGAGATATAATCAATCGTAATTATGATATATGGAGGTGTCTTCGTTATTCATCTGTTTTATCGTACGATAGAAATACTTGACTTTCGATAGTAATCTCTCTCTCGTTGATTGATTGATTAGTTATTGATCGAGTAGTGTATTTGCGTTGCTTTTTTAGGTACTAATTGAAAGAACGTGTGTTTCAACTATAAATTTCTATAATAAAAAATATATAATTTCTAATAAATTTTTTAAATTTCTTATTATGATGTATATATTACATTAATCCTTATTTTTTAATTGTAATCGCAGTTCGATGTTCATATTAATCATAATGATTGTCATAATCACGATTTCATATTTTATTCCGTAGAATAAAAAACGAACGTTCTCATTCTGGAAAGGATAATCAGCGATCGAATTAAATTAATAGAATTAAGTTTCGCGCATCAAAGATCCTCTGAAGACGAGTAATGTTTTCGTTTTTCATTTTATTACTACATAATTTGCGTGGTAAAGAAATGCAGAATCATGCTTATTAAAATACGATATTAATTTTACAGTTTGTACCCAAGTATTCGAATCTTTCAAACTTGAAAAGCTTTTCATTTCAAAGAAGCGTCCAAAAATTTGATTTAAAATTTTAGAACGGCCGCAAAATTATCTCTTTAATGTAAAATAATTTTAAAAAAGTGTTTTTTCGATAAAGCTACTGATATCTATTATTATATTTTTGATTGATAAATTATCTCTTGTATATGAGGCGATTCCTTGATGGTCAAAAAAATTTACGAGCGCATACGATTGCGTAATCTTAAGACGGTTCATTTTACGTATCTATGAAAGATTAATATCACGTGTCGACATTGCATGATGCTCATGTCTTTCATCACGGAGTTTGTCTCGTGATGATTACTGTCAAATTCTGGCGCGAATACATTTAATAATAGGTTTCAATGAAACCCCCGTGCCGGTGATAGGTAAACAACAAGACAACACGCTTGTTCTGGCTTGATGGAGAAAAAACGGTGCACAATGTACTGTTTCACAAACACCGATTTCTGTGCGTGAATGATTGCATTGCTTCTAGAATAATCGTGGTATTTCCCCTTCGTGTGTCAATTATTTTAACTAACAATCTACAATTGTTGAGCATCGATTACAGCCAGTAATTACATTAAATGATTAAGTAACGTTGTGCAGAGAGAAGAACGAGAAAGTTAAATATATCTTTCAACGAAAATGAATTAAATGCAGACTATGATATTTCAAATGACGTTTGCCTTCGACGTATAACATTTTTTTTTTTTTTTTAAATCACATTGAACCAAAACTGTACGTAAGTACAATAAAATATTCATTGAATTATGAAAAAATAATAAAAATTGGTCCAATGAATTTTCATAATGATTTAGATTATAAAACTATTACTAGAATGCATTGCAAGAATATATAGTTGTACAAATGAATCCAGTTATTATATCAATGAATTAACTACATTAAGTCGGACATTAAGTCGGACATTGATTAACGATCATTCATTGGACCAAAAATGAACAAAATTTTTTTCAGTGTATGTTTTTAAAAATTCATTTTAAATGATTGATCGATTTTTTTGTAAGACATTCTTACACGACAAACTCGCAGGTTCATTTGTCGATCTTTCTAGTACTACGAAGTACGATCAATTTCAAAATCATCATCAGTATAATTATTGAAACATATAATTAATCAAAACGGCCTTAACTCAGCTACTTTGCAGTCTGTCGTTTTTCCTCTAACATTTACTCTGATTGCATAAAATATCTTACGTATTTGTCCATGATCAAAATACCTTTGTGATGAATATTCATATAGATACAGAAGAAATCATGATATTTATAAATTCTTACTTAACACTAATATAATTATTCATTTGCGTTATTAACAAAAGCTTGCCGTGTTAATAAGTTATCAGCGTTTGCCTCGTGTTGTCAATCGCAATTATCTTCGATAAATTATTATATTAAATACGCGACTTCTGCAACTGCGCGATCTATTTTGCGTCATATAGAATCTTATGAGTGTGTTTGAATCTCCTTTTGATCTAACAGCTTCGAGCTCGGTTCAATTAACAGCTGACAAGCAGATGTTAGCGGCGTCGCGCAGAATATTTATGTCAAAAAGATTATAAAAGCTATACGTGTAATTTCAACGCGCCCGCTGCGCTTCCTGAAGACGACGATGTACTGAGAGCACGTGCCCGGGATCTATTGGATTAGTAAATAAAACGATAAAAAACTGAGCAGTTTAAATAATCAGCCGTTGTGCTTAAACGCGCCACGTGCGTGAATCGTTGACGAAATTGATAGCGATAATTGAATTAATTTTATTTCGGACAGATTAATTACAAGAAAACGATACGCCTGATATCTTTTCTTTTTCGTATGATAGGAGATGGTAATTCGAGAATATGCGTTCTTTCTCTCTTGATTGCGCTTCAAAAGTTTAACAAATGAAATTAATTATAAACAAGGATTTCTACATGTATTCCAAATACGAATGTCGTTCTATATTCTTATACATAGCGGGAAAGAATGTTTTTACTGAAAGATTTAAAATTTTGCTACACTGTGCACTGTTAAAAATTTCATGAAATTTAATATACTTTTAAGTTATACAATTTAAACTTAATTTCATGACATTACATTAAATTTAGTATATTTGTAACTGAAAAGTACAATTTGTGTACATGTATATGAAAATTCGTGTGTTATCTGTAATTATGTCCACACAGTATCCTAGATTGTATAATATTAAACCACAAAGATTCTCGTTATATGTACAAATGCCTGAAAAACCGCGGAATGCTTTTTAAATTCAAATACTATTTAAAACTCAGAATGAATTAATCAGTCAAATGCTATTTAAAGCTCAGAATGAACTAATTAGTCAAATACGAAAAAAAATATAGAAAAACAAGATATATATACATGTATATTAATTTAACATCTAACTTTGTATGCGTTTCGAGTTATGCATGAAGCGCATGATGTATCCTTCTTTATTAATTGATAGAGACAACAAAGACAAATGATGCATCATGCGCTTCATGCGTAATTCGGAACGCATCCTTTGACAGTAAGTGGCGCTTCTCGTATTTAATTAGAGTGAATTTGTCACTGCAGTGATAATTGTCATTAGAGTGATACTAATTAATGTAATTTTATAATTTTTATTCGATTTTCTCGTTAAGTCAACCGTTTCACACCTTTCTTTTGCGCGACTTTAATTGTGTAAAAAGATTTTGTAATCTATGCAGCCAATATTCGGATAACTTTTTAACCTGCAATATCGATAATTTTGTTACTTTGGATGCCGTTAGGCTAATTCGGAAACTTCATTCGAGTGCGTCCATAGCGCTTCTAGCGATTACAAATTCCGTTGACATTTAATGTGCTTTGAATAATCAACCGATGCTTAATTTCCGTTGACTGAGAGAAGTCGACTCATTACACAAAAGTAGGTCGATTAATTCCAAAACAGTGAAAATTTACTCTTAAAGCAGAAATTTTGCCACACACTCTTATTAGAAATAAATTTCCAGTGCTAAAAGTTTAAAATGTAAGACGTCTCCAATAAAATCAATGGAATAATATTAGATTAGACATGGATAATGGATACAGTACTAAAAAGTGTGTAAAAAGTATGTAATATATATGTGTGTGATTGGTTTTCTGCATAACAATGACACTGTACTACACATTTAAATAAAATATATTAATCCATTTTTGTATTCAATATGTTATTTTTACATGGAAACATCATATCCAATCATACATATTGTAGCCACTTTTTTATACACTTGAATTTGCAATGAGATTAGAAAATAATTTTATTGGATCAATTTAAATAATTATGTTAGAAACTAAAAAAGAATAAACAATGCTGCAAAAAAATTTTGATATTTTAGCAATCAGAGTTTTTAACAAAATTATTTTCAGATTCGTATATAAAATTTTTAATCTTTCAGCAAAATCGTTCTTTCCACGTATATTTCTATAACAATAAGGAGAGAATCATACTTTTCGATATTTTGATTTTTTTTTATCTCGAGAACATGGGAAAATAATTTAAATGAACGCATTGGGAAACGATTACGGAAATTTCCGTGAGATTCACAAATATACTATCGGATGCTACGTCGGATCCGTTGCATCGGCCACACTTCGCGTACCGGCAATCAATTCGAGCGATAATAAGTACGTGCTGACTTACGTATACATGCGGTCAGCAGTTGAGAGTTTGTGTCGGACGAATGCGAAGTTATTGCCAGGATCCATTCAGGTCCCTGTCATGTACGTTGCATCCGCGTATACGAAAGGTCGCGAACGAAAGTCCCGCAAACGGTTTACCGAAAGGTAATAATTAATAAACGCGCTGCCGCTTCCAGGTTCATGATTTGTACCGCAAGCGTCCATATGCGAACTTCTCGTTCTTTTTCGCGAATCTATAAGGACCGATTCCGTTGCAACGTTAGATGCAACATTCTTAGAAGGATTATTTAATCCAGATTCCGTTTTACATGCAAATTGGTACATATCGAGGCGACAGAAAACGATGAAGGAAAGAAAAATTAATTCTTGAATGATTATCAATGCAAATATAGCGTGCAATGGAGATACTATCTATGTGATTAATTACGTTGACATTACTTTATCTGAATTTCTTTCATGAATAATCACATATGTGGCGTTTGTAGATCGAGAATTTTTCAAATATTTTAAAATGAAAGTAAGAACGTTGCCTAGTTAGCAAAGTATACTTCCAGTTATAGCGGTAATAATGCGGCGCGGCGCGGCGTTGCTCTGTAATTATTTGCTATTCAAAGAGAAAAAATAAATTGATAAGTGTTGCTTGAATGATTAGATATTATTATTATTAGATGATAAGTGTCTTATCTTCTCTATAAGGAGCGATATATAATGAAAGATCATTCATATTTTAATTCGGGAAAAGATTTCTTAAGAGATTTGCAACTTGAACATTATTTGTATTGCAAGTAAAAACTCTTTCTTAAAAATATTCTTTCTCTCACATTTATAGAAAAATTTATTCCTGAAAATCATTAAAAGAAGATTAAATTTAATTTAAGTCATTTAGAAATTTAAAGAGATTTTTTTTACATTATTCTTTACGTGATACGTAATAATTAATACCAATCTTTAAATATTTGTGTATAAATATATGTATTATAATCTTTCATTCATCAATCATTTTTTTACTAGGACGATCATGAAATAGTTTGGGTAATAACGAAAAATAGCGATTAAAACAAGATAAGAGTTTCATCTAATGATCAAATTCCTTTTTAATTAGTAAAAAAATAGAGCACACGCTTGCTTAAAAAAAAACTTAAGGCAACGATGCTTAAAAAATTATTGACTCGTGCTCATTCTTAGGTAAGAGAAGGTAAAAAGATAAAAATTCATTTGTTTTTTTAACTTTATGGAACTAGAACTGCAAAAATACTCACAAGGTTAAGCGAATTAAATTATTCGAATAGCAAAAGCAAAAACGTGAATATGGGGAAACATACTTACTGATACGGTGCAGTTGTGGTGTTAATGCGATAGCAAATTTATATAAGACATATATAATTTATATGCATTTATATAGGTGCATGCCTATATAGGGGGTTTTTTGTATGGCAAAAACTTAGAAATATATATATATTTTGATCGGAAATTTTTAATTTATTAAATGCAAAAATATCGAGCGCTTCTTGTGTCGCATTTTGTGATCGTCATCAGTTTAAATAGTAATATTAAATGTTATTAGCGCAGCGTTTTTCAACTTTTTTTAATTCGCTGCACATTAAATAACAAGTCCAATTTCTAGAAGTACATCATTAAGTACACACGCTTCATTGCTCAGTATATAGTCTTATCGGATACCGTTAACACGACATTCACAAATATAATAAAGTTATTAATAAATAGTAAAGTTTTTAAACAATAGACAAAGACAGGCTAATGAGAGTGCAAACGCAGGTTATGACGCGCAAAAAGATACAATTTTAAAGCCTAATTATAATTATAAGATTAAGAATTTATAATTATAAAATCACTGCATACCTACAAGTATTCGAAAGTTTTTAAGTTTTATTTTGTTGCTTTAAATGCGATTTTATTACAATGATAAGATATCGCTTTGGTTAAAATGAGAATAAACACAATAAATAATTTTCACAATTTTTAAATTATTTTTTACTTCGTGCCTTATTCACTTTTTTAATTATCTTCCTAAATGTTTTCGCTTCCTTTTATCTTCTTCAAAATTTTTGTAGTACATCTGAAAACTTTTTGCAGTAAACAGATTAAAAAACCCTGCACGCGAAGAATTTTGATTTTGATTTTGCTGAAAAATTCAAAATTTTGCTGGATATAGACCTGAAAATAATTTTGTTAGACCATCAAAATAATTGTTTTATATTACATATAATTAGAAACTAAAAAAATAATAAGCAATGCTGCAAAAAATTTGATTCTAACAACCAATTTGAATTTTGAATATAATTATTTTGATGGTTACATGAAAACAAAATTATTTTTAGATCCAGTAACATTTTAGATCTTGCAGCAAAATCGTTCTTTCTGTGTGTATTCTGTCGTGCTGTTAAAAGATTCATTGATTTCGCATTACAATGGCAATGAATAAAGTAAATGGATTAGCGAAACTCAAAGAAAGAACGCGCTTTTTCACGCGTTCCGCTTTTAGCAGTTGAATTATTAGTCGTATTCACACGGAAAAAGATGTCCTCTGGAAGGCAATCCACACCTGATTCTGCAATAACGAGGCGAAGAGAATGCACGCCTAGGAGAAAGTAAGTCGCCGAAAGTTTCGTTTTCACGTCTGGCCCGGTCCTAAAGCGACCGGTTCCGACATTCTGATCTGATCCGCGAAACGTTGCTTCAACCAGATTGTGAAACCGGCGGCTATCCGGGCTATCGAGATTCGAATTGAGAATTGTTGGAATCGATTAGCTTCCGCGATTTCTTATTGAACTATCCTGTTATTGAGTATCAATGACTAAAAATTTCACTGTGTGACTGATTGAAGGAAATTGAAAAGATAATTTTAACTACAAAACAATAAATACAGATTATGAAATATCAGGTTATATTGCGATAAATCAATGGCATCATCTGCCTCCTTCTAGCACGAATCAGAGATGGGAGTGAAAGGGTCCAGAATCAACAGGTTGCTCGATACTCGTTTCAGTTCCCAACCGACCTTTAGCCGGAAAGCTGCGGCGTCTTTGCTCGCATTAAGATCTCCCAAGCTGATAGAATGTATGAATATGGACGGCATTTAATCTATGCAAATAACAATAAAAATATTTTTTAGATTAAAGAGAAAGGAAAAGAATAAATTATCGAATTTAGTAATTTATTAATTGTTGATAAAACTATTTTAATTCCAATTTTGTTCAATAATTGTTGTAAAATTAATAGAAATTTAAAATTTAATTAAGTTACAATAAAGTTTGGCTTGCTTAATAAAATTTTAAATTGCAATTGATTTGTAATTTTATATACAACAATGTTGATATAAATACAAACTTTCTTTTCTTCTGTCTATCTTTTTTTTTTTTCAAACAAAATTTAAAATTAGTATCAAAAATTATACTAATGTGTAATTAAATAAAAAATATTTGGTCACACAGAAAATACCAGACAAGTGTCTGACGAATCTCTATAAAATGAAATAAAGATAAAAAGAGAGCAAAAGGAGAGGAAAGGGAGAATGAGGGAACTAAAAACGAAGCAAGAGATATAAAAAGAAGTACGGCGAGCGAAGAGGAGAAAGGAATCCTTCCGTGACTCGCGAGAGTCCGCAGGTCTCTCGTGGTTTCCGCGTTCGCACAACAGGCATCGCGTCTACCGGACCGGTTCTGGTGATTCAGAGCCTCATGCCTTCACTACGTAACTTATGTCGGGCCCTCCCGCACTCTCTTTTTTCTCTGCTCGTGGCATATGATCATTACAGTGAAAGAACAACTGCGATCAGTACGATTGACTGATAAACAAAATTTTACTTTAAACGGATATAAGAACCGGAAAATAATTATATTTCGACATTTAAAATTACAGTTCTCACGTTTCCTTCCTAAGAAATTTACAATATAATATTAAACGATTGTTCCAAAAAATTGTTTAAAAAAAAAACTGAAAAGTATTTCTGCATGAAACTATTTTCTATGATTTCCTAACAGAGTTTCTTAAAGGAAATTTTACGAATTTTTTACATATTATAGATAAATAAATATACGTTGTAATTAAATCTGTAATTATTTACGAGAACACCTTCAATTTTACGGTGTTCTCTTTTTTTATTTTTCAATCTTCTTTCTCTTGTTAAAATTATCTTACTTTATTGAGAATTATCTTTTACTAAATTACACTCAGCTACGACTAACTGCCGACGCTTCCGCGTTGATCGGAGGTAGAACAGAGATAGCGGGATTCTTTTTAGATCCTGCCCACGGATGCCCGACCCTGATGGCCCTGACCCAAAGCGAGACACGCTTTCGCGAGTTATAATGGCCGCCACGGAATATCTTTGTCTACGTTCGCAACATTAAATATTAACGCGATTACTATTATTAGAACTGAAAAAAAACTCTTCGTAGTTTGATCATGAAATAAATCTTCAAGATATTTCAAATTCAAATACAGAATTCACTTTGTCGTATCATTTGAAGTAAAGTAATTAATTTTACACATTATCTATTTGATAACATTAATGATAAAAATAATAATAATAATAATAATAATTAAAAAATCTGTGATTATATGACATTTCGAAAATAGCGAAATGTACTGCTCTAATGATATACGGAAAAAACGATTAATAATTTTGTTGGTCAAAGTAATTATGGAGAACGCTTAAGCATTTTATATATTTATTTCCATGATCCAAAAAAAGTTATTTCCAAAATCATTTTTAGATATTTCAGCAAAGAACATGTTCTTTCTGTGTGTGAAAGATTTAGACTTAATTTAATCCGGAAATCAGGAGTTTCTATTTTTATAAGCATTAAATGCATGAAAAGTAAAACAGGTGGTTGGCGAAAATCAAAAAGTGAGTCGGCCGACCTCGTTGTGTACCTATGGAATGACATACTTTTTGAGGCATATTTTAATTGACCGATCTGTGAAATTAATGAAGTGCTCCTGCACTCCTTCGCTAAGTAAAATCGAAAGTGGCAAAATACCACAGTCGAGGCGAGACGAGGAGATAGCGTTTCAGTCTGGTAGAGAGAAGTACATTTACTTGGAGGGGGCACAGCTTCCTCTTCTACCGTACGCGATGCAGACGAATATGACGTTAAAACTTTAAAGGCAAGATCGGTGGATCGATGTTTGTTTGTTGATGAATAATCATGCGTTTAAAAATACGAACACGTCTCGTCTTTCTAAGTGATGTCTCACAGCTCGAGAACCTCAAGACGAAGATCGAAGGAACAAGACTGGAAAAAGAAGTCGATCTATATATTTAAAAACGACCGGAGCATGAAAATTAAATTCGTCAGAGTGTTCGAAGCGTAGCAGCTAAATCGTGAATAAAAGCTCCTATGTTGTTCTTCAGTGTCCGAGAGTCTGGAGATCCAGGTATCGAGAGAGGCGATAAAGTAAGTAGAGACGGAAGGCAAGCCACAGACAGGACAAGTGAAAAAGTGCGACGCGATCAGCCGGAGCGCACAAGCTAGCGGCCAAGCAGGTAGACCAGAGGACTACGGTGGCGTTCACCAAGCGGGAGGAAGAGACCTAGATCTGGATCCTGGAAACTAGACAGGGACGTCGATAAAGCCGGTGCTCGCTGGCTCGTATAGGAAGGAGAGACGTCGTCGGCGAAGCGAAGAAGGAAGAAACCGGCGGGTGTGCGCGCTCGCGCTTTTGCGCGACGAGTGGGGTCAGGTTTCAGATGTATAGTGGGAGGTGGGGGCGGGAAAAAGCGGATGTTGGGGCGGAGG
>NW_017257400.1:963103-1011244 GCF_001594055.1 Mycetomoellerius zeteki | reverse complement strand
GAAAGAGCCTCTCGAACGGCGTGGCGCTTGCGACTCAGTGTCTTTCCGGACGCCACACGTTTGAGACACGCACGCGAGAGTTTCTTTTTCCTTCTCTCTTTCTCTCTCTCTCTTTTTCTCTCTCTCTCTTTTCCCTCCAACCTCTTCCTCTCTCTTTCTCCCTCTCCCTTTCTGTACCCACCCTCTATCTTTCTCCCTCCGTCTGTGCCCGCCTGGACGCCCGCGTTCCTCCGTCTTCCTCGCTCCATCCTTCCTCGTGCTGTCTCTCTACGCTCACCTCCAGGACGACGTTGAGGCACATCGTCCGTGCCCTGCCCCCTCTCGCCGACTATGGAGTGGGACCAATAGGAGCGCCGCTTCCGGCAACGATGGTGCTCCAATCGGCATACGATGCCGACGGATAGACGCTGACGAGAGGCGATTTTGACAGTCGACACTGTGCTACTCTCAGAGCTCGCGGTTTAATCGTGCACTGGACTTACTTCGAGTCTGGGATCCTTGTGATTCGTGAATCGGAGCAGTGCCCTTCGCAGCGTGGATCCTGTTGCGTGGTCACCTCGCGAGCTTGCGAGCGCATTAGTTCGACATCTCGCAAAAGTGCCTTTCTTTTTATTCATTGGATATTGGATTTTCTCAGTGAATCATGATCGTATCGAGCCTATTGTGAGTGGACTAATTGAAGATTCAATCAAGCTTACTGACGGATAAAGCGAGAGGATTAACAGCCATCACGTGGTCGAAGAGACAGCGATCCGCCTCGCCGGGATAATTTGATCGAGCGAAACGCTAAACGATCGATTGCGGAAAATTCCGCAGCTGATTCATAGGCTAGACTTTACAAGCATTCCCACGGAGATTCCCGCCTTCGGCATTCAGAAATAATATGTTCGCCACGACGCGCCTCGCTTCTGGAGCCGAATCTATTCGATAGCGGGCGGACAGCCTCGGTGATCAATAGCCCGCGATAAATTCAAATAACTCCCTCGCCGATACATACAGACATCGCGTTGCTCCTCGCGTCGCGAACATCCCCGGTGTCACGGATGCGAGCGCGTCGCCCGTCCCGTTGCAAGTGAAAGGAAACCTCGGAAGACTCGTCGTTTAACCACGTTGAACATTACGGGGGGGCGGGGGGACCGCGTGAGATACCGCGAGAATAATTAAATGCGCGCGTGAGACAATCGGATGAGCTGCGCTATGGAGTATCAGCAATTGGCGCCACCGCCGGTACCAGCTGGGGGGCTGCACACCCAGGCGCACCATCCTCAACCCCAGCATCAGCAGCAGCCGGTGCAGCCGCCGCAGCATCCGCACATCGTAGTCGCACCGGCTCATCAGCAGCCGCAATCCCAACAACCACCGCCACCACCCTTACCGCCGACCTCCCATGGCCACCAAGTACACCCGCCGCTACCGCCCATCCACGAAGACAGCACAAGTTCCAGGTGGTCCCAGTACCAGCACTTGTGGAGGCAGCATCATGTTTACATGAACGGTAGGCACGCATATCACAAGTTGGAACTAGACAGATACGCCGGTCTCTCCAAAACGAAAACTTAGATCGATAAAAATTCATCGATGTATATCCTTCACTATATATCCTCACACACACAGCGAGAGATTTTATTTCGCTAACTGTGTGAGTGGAAATTAAAGATGGTTTTTCATAATGATTATGAATCAAGATGTGTAATGTCACGGTATATCACTTGGAAAATCGGCTACAGAAGTAGTGGCAATGGAGAGGGAGAAGTCGTCGTTCAGTAGAAACGCCCACCTGTTGCTTACGTTAGCCAGCCTACATTCGATCTGTGACTACTGCACGATGATCAACGTATTAACGCTCAACCCGAAATTGGCGTGCATTTGTTAATTCATAATATATAAATAAAAAATTTCATGCTAAAAGACGCGTATGAGTAATAAGAATATTTAGAAAAAGATCGATTTCCAAGTTTTAAATCCTTTTTTAAATAAAAGATTTTTAAGACGACAAACGGAAGAGATGTATAGAAAGAAATTTACGATTTGAGAAAATGATATGCTCGATGATAAAATTGAAATAAAAATATATATTCGTATTCTTAAGTACTTTTAATTTTTTAAAATAACTAGTAATATATGACGCAACATAAAAGATTTACGATTGAAAAAATTATTGCTCAATAATGAAATTGAAATAAAAATATATATTCGAGTGCTCTTAACTACTTTTAATTTCTAGCTAAAATAATGCATGATGCAACAAAGTATAGTTGTAATGACTGTCACTGCGAATGTCGTTGAGAAGCGTCTTTTACCTGCACCGTTTATCGCGAAACATATCTGTTAACTAGGCGGGTCGGATTAATCGAACATGGAGCGTGAATGAATCATCCGTCTCCATGTATGTAAACGTGTGAATTCATCTATGCACCTATCCTAGTTACAGCGGATTCGACTCAAGGCTCTTCGTATTTGCATCCTCCCACGTCCTCAGTTCGCTCCTGCTCGCGTTCACATTTTTTCCTTCTCTCTTTTTCTCTATCTATTCATCTCCCTTTGTCATACAAGTAGAAAATTTCCGTGGAGAAACTATTATTGTTTATTTGCATATGCTCTCAAGTCGTACCAACGTCGAATTAGAACGAACTGTGTTCTATTCCTATCCTATTTTATATATTCAGTTCTCATATCCATTATTATTTTAAAAGGCAAGCATAACAAATTTACTTGCACAAACGAATCAGATACTTATTCTTGGTACAAAAGATAAAATAGCAAAATGTTGGCCGTCTATTTTAAAATAAAATGTTTGCCGTGCACTTTAACGAATATTTGAAAAAAATATTTGTTGAAAATTCATTTTTTGAGCGTATAATAATATCTAATATTTACTCAATAATCTCAGCAATTTGGGTACTAAAAGAATTGTCCATTTTTTCTATGAATATAATAAAAATTAATTATATTGTTACTTTATAATAAAAATTCTTTAATCTTGTTAAAGATCCAAAATTTTTCATCATAATTTATTATTGGACATAAACATACGTGAGAAACATGATATTTAGCATAGCACATGCCAAATTTTAATGACAGAAAATTTTACTTTTTTACGATTTTTTAATACTCTTTTCTAACACAATTTTTTTCTATATACATGTAATTTGTTCGATGTAAATCAATATTCATAAAACGAATATTACAATATATATGAATATATCAATATTCATATAAAGTTAATTTATTGCAGATTATTTTTTCAAAGTGTGTTTCAGTTTTTCCAAGTTTTACTTTAAAACTTTGTCGATTTATGTTCACAAATAATAGCCGATATAGCCTTTGACTGCACGCTTGTTGGAATAGCGATACTCGTGTCCGCGATATTGTTATCGAGCACAATAGATTAGAATCGCGTTTGCGAATGCACAATGCGAAGGATGGGTTAGTCTAGCCTCACCTAGTCCTAAAGCATATAACATTATTGTTGTTAGTCTCGCGTCATCATAATAGTGACAAATTCGTATCTCGAAATTATCCTTTTTACGAAATTTGCTAATCACGTTATTTAAATTCTGTAATGCGAAAATGTCTCATCAAGACATTCTCAGGAAGACATTTGAGGGATATTTTCAAAAACTCACAGTAAGAGAATGTTTATAATGTAAACCTGAACACAATTTTGTGTGCACTTCGTGCAAATTAGCAACATGCAGAAAGATCTTTTGTAAACTAAAATTGTTCAGAATTATTATATCAAATATATACAATTTATAATTAATAAAGATGATTTTAGATTTTCATTCAAATGCAAAATTATTTTGCGATTATTTAATTAAGAAACAATTTTTCTGAAATAAGAATTTTCCTGACAATCTTCGCAGTTGTTATTTCAAAGATGATTTACATAAAATCTGTTAGTTTTTTTGATCGATAAATTTCCCTTATGAATCATTATCGATTTATCTAGTTCACGCACTATGAATATGCCTTTTAGAATTTCAGATGTTCGAATTGATTACATAGAAATTATCAGATATAAAAAACCGACTAAGCCATGACGTAAAGCCAACAATCTTGTCGATATTGAACCGCATCTCCGATTATACGAGCGGAGTTTCCGAGTTAACTCGCGCGTCGACCTACGACCTCAAGATATCTTGTTCTCGACCTTGATGATGCTCTGATTGGAATTCCGCTTTAAAAATCTTTTGCAATTTTTTAAAAAATAAATAGATATTTGTTATACTAAAGATATTTGTAGAAGATCACGCAGCACAGGCTGAGAAAATCTCTTACATCCATGAGTATATACTAATTATAAAATGCATTTATAAATTGTTTAACGTCTATTTCCATCAATATAGAATAATTTTAATTTCGGTTTAACTGACTCTTCATTTTTATTCAATTCTTGAGATTAGAAACAAATAAAAAGTATAAGTTATAAACCGAGATTAAAGTTATAATCTACATTGGTAGAAACGGGCATAAGTCACATTCGCGAGAAAGTACTCGCATTTTCCTTAACAGGCACATTGTATAAGATCCTGTGCACGAAGTCTGCTGTACTGTTGTATCCCGATAAAACAGGTGAAACTACAAAGTGTAACGTGTGCGTGTACGTAAATATGTGTGCACGTGTGAGACATTTTTTTTAACGCGCTGATATATATGTATACCGTTCGACAATAATACATGCATGTTGCGGACTGCATTCGGGACACGAGTGCAGTCCACGTGCTTTGCCTTTTAAAGAAGTCGATACGCGAAATTCGATTTCGCTGGACGACATTGCAATCGCTAGAGACGATTATTTAGGGATTCTCCCATTATTCATTCATCCTGATCTTTCAAAATCTCCGATGAGCATCTTCTGGAGTTGGTCCTATAACCAAAATTATTTATTAATTAGATTCTTGAATTATTTGGAAGTGTTCACATGTATAGAAATATACATTTATTTATTGAATTATTTATATTATTTTCTACACACACACACATATAAAAGCTTTATTTCCTGGTTATATTACGTAACCGAATTGAAACAAATCATCGCGACATAGCGAAAGCTAGACGCCTACTCGTTTTAACATTAACTGACTAATAGCTAACAACTGACGAATCGTTCTTATCTTCTTCCAGGTAAGTTTCACTTGCAAAGTCGTAAGTCAAGCTGCATGCGAAATCGATCGTATTGCGTCAATACTATACATATTATTTACATTACGAAATAAAATAGAGTTTGGACAATTTTTTTTCGAAATTCATCGATTATTAATTATTGGTCCAATTGAATGCACGAAAATGGCCTTCATTGGACTCGTGATTAGTCAAGTGTTAATTATACGATAGGTAATAATTACACTGACGCCACATGTCAGTGTCGAGATAACAAATAATTTTTCAGCGGGGCAGAGAAAGTGTGTTGTGCAAACTTCTTTCCGAGCCGGTCGTGCAACAAAATTACGACAGCTGCGAGAAATTTAAGTCGAAAGACTTCGAAGTTCATTATTGCATCGGGACTGTACTTACAGATAAAATCTCGAAATCGTAACAATCCGGTTATTCAAATTTCCGGGAATTCATGTAATTAGCTGATAACTACCACTTTATCGCTATCTTATATATTGAGAAAAATATTTTGATTAAAGCAACAAAGAATGGAAATTTGGTGAGATCAAATAAAATTCCTGATTATCAAAAATTATCTGGTTAACAGATATTTTCTTTAATGTCCTATTCTTGATACGTTTTGTTGATTTATAAAACATTTTTCTCAGTGCAATAATTAGCTAACAAAATTTAATACAGTATTGCATATTTTTTCAGATTAATAAATCAGAAAACTTCAGTAATATTAATTCAATAATACTGTTTGAGATTCTTATAATATAATTACGCCAAGAATTATAATATTAATATTTCCTGTATAATTTATATAAAGAGAAAGAGATTCTTACTCTCGTTGAGTCATTGTAAAAAAAAAATCGAAATACAGAGTACTCGTGAGTTCATTTTCTGAGCATAATTAGAGAACGCGTTTAACACGCGATATTTTTGATATCAAAGTTGCACGTGTGCATTCACCATAATCAAACATTAATGATAAAGACAGTACGTAAACCGGTTTTTTTTTGCAGACGACGATATCGACGATGTGATTAGCAAGCCTTCTTCAAGACCCCACTGATAATCTTTTCTCTTATATTCTTTTCTCTTTTCTGTATAGTCGACTTCAACAGATATAATGTTAACGTATCGATTAACATATCGGTTAACATTACATTGCAGCGTGTAGACTCGAAAACGCATAGAATCTTAATTGTAATCTGAATACTTAAGCTCGTCCATACAAAATACGTGAAATCCCGTTATTATTCAATCATTCAAGGTTGTATTGTCGGTTAGGTCAGCAAGGCCACGGTTAAAGATTGCCTTTCGATTATAGTTATCCGATCGCTGGTATCATTTGAAATGTAATATGCAATCAAACTATCGAACCGTGTATGTACGTGTAAAAAGTGTTAATTCTTTCATACACGTGGGAAAGTCATACTAAAAAATAGATCGATGTAAAAATGCGTGTGCCGCGTTAAAAATATTGAATTCCGTTCTACTGAAAATATTCAGCGTTCTTGCATAGAATTCTCTGATTTCATTTCCGTATTTTCGACGTTATTTAATTAAATTGTTTACTGAAATACACAGATTTCAAATCTGTTATGAGTTTCATTTAATCGAGTCTGTCGGTCAAAAATCTCAACGGGAAGTTGTAATTTCGCGATTGCAATTTTCACATATGCCGTCACGCGTATAGGAAAAGTTCTCTCGATCTCACTCGCCGACATCGCGAGACTGTTTCCATCGTGCAAACCTACACCGTGGAAACCTGGCTATTCAGCCTTAAACCCGGAAGACAGCTGGCGTTGCGCACGATTCTCGACTACGTCGTCATCGTACTCATCGCTGCGTCGTCGTCATCGTCGCCGGCGTTGTCGACAAATGTCCAGCCGTGCAGGCTGTCGGAGAAAGTAATCACGTGCCATTCTTAGGAATAGACACCTTTGCGCTTTTCGCTAGCGGCTCTCATTATTGCTCGTGGAACTTTGTCCTGAAATATATAATTGTTGATATCCGTGTTTTACAAAATAAATAAGTAAGAAATCTTGAAATTGAAATCACAAAGTTAATTAAAACAGCGCTACTAAAAGTCTGTATAGTGCGGTTATATTTTATAAAATAATAAATTGATATATAGATAAAACAATATGATGTTATATCAACACTATTTCAATTGAAAATAATTTTATTAATTCAATAACATTATTAATGAAATAAATACGGAATACTCTTGTTTTAATAAAATGTTTCATTGATAGTGTGTGTGTTACTGAATTAACAAAATTACTTTCATTTAAAATAATATTGATATAACATTTTTTCAGCGTTTTTCGAAAATAAATATTTCGGCTCAAATTAAACCATCTTCAGTAAACATGAGTATTATAAATATAAGATTAAAATCACAAAAATATAAGATTAAAATCGTAGAAATTTCGTCTTAAGTTTTGCAAATAATCTTATATATTTAATAAATTAATATTTATTATTCTACAAAATACAACTGCGTACTATCGACCGTTCTAGACTCTTATTAACTTTATTTTAATTTAATTCCGTATTATTTTATATTGTTCACGATCATAAATTTAGAGATAACAACATATGAACAGCCTGAGGAGTTAAATCATAGCTTCGTTTTGAATAATTTTAATAAAGAACCGGTTATTATTCCTATTTTTCAATCATTTCTAATTTGCGGTTGAAGATATGTCGTATGTCTGATAAATAAGAATAAACAGAAGTCTTAAAATAAGAAAAGCATGCTTCTTCATGTTCCTAATTACAATGTAAATAGCAAAGTAAATTACGATAGCAAAATTGTCGAAAAAACCTTTAAAACTTTTTAAATAACGTAAGAATGCAAGTAGACAACCGGTTCTGTGCTGCTGTGGTCGATGTAAAGATATATTATCTTCTGTATATAATAGGGACAAAAAATGGCGGCTTGATGGTGATCGGCCTCCTGGAATCGGAGAATGTCCTACGATAACGATCGAGGAATCTTCCCGTTTGATAATGAAAAAATATCACGACTAAAAAAAGACAATCTTGTTGTACGCAAATATTATCGATAGTTAACATTGTATAACCATCTTGAGTTAACGATCGTTTTTTTAAACGTCTGAATATCATATAGGAAGTCAAGTCTTTTCATCACAAATAAGTAAATTTGTTTGCGTCCATAATTATTTAATTAGATAAATTAGGTAAACAGATAAATTAGAAAACGAGCACAATTTATGGTTTATTCCGTAAATAAGAAAAGAATTTGTTATAAGATTGTCACAAAAATCTTATGATTATTTCATATTTTTGATTACAATAAAATCATAAAAAACCTTATCTATTCTCGATACCGTTGCTTATGTAGAAAATTAAATTTGACTGAATATCTTTATACATTTCAAATAAAATACGATTGACAAAATACCATAAGTACAATTTAATATAGCACGATATAAATAGGCATAATTAAGTTACCTTCGTTGATATATAAATAATAATTTTATGGAATTGGAAAAAATAATTTCTTAATGCAGTAAATGTAACAGTAAAAATAATTTTATGTTAGACACATCGAATCTGCGCTCACGTGTGCGCATGTAAAATATTAATAAAATGCTACGAAATAGTGCAGAAACACACGCGACGTATGAATGAATATTAAGTTAGAATTAGATTGCGCTGCTTTTTAATAAACATGGAAATAGTAAATGGGGGATTTGATCTCATTAGCAGGCTAATATTACCGTGATCGTTGGACGTTGTAGCGTTGGTCGATATAGAAACAGTGTTCAACCTGCTCGAGCTAAAACTAGTTCTGGTGCACTTCATAAATCAATGATAAATTCTCGACCGTGCGGTATCCCAAGGTTTCACGACGGCATATTCCGCGTGTCGATCTGAACAAATGTTAATGTCGCTAATATTCCTACATATTGCAACAAACACACGTTACATCGTGATGTATAAAAATACAGCGGAAATAATTTATGAGAAAGCAACGATAAAAAATTAATTTAATTTATATTTTTATATTTATATTTTTTTAAAGTTACATGGATTATATATCGATATTATGATGTATGAATTTTGAATGGTAACCGTCTCTAAATTTGAAAAATTTAGATTTTAAATCCCTGTAAAAATCAAATGTACTATATGATTTTAATAAAATGTAATCAAAGTTATGCGACGAACATATTCGCACAAGATTGTGAATATGTATATAGTTGCATCGTCATTAGTTTGATATTTTTTTTCGCGTGACGTTAATCGGCAAGAGAAGAAATCTGCTGCTAATCTCCTGTCTATTAATCGTTATTACAGGCTACGTGCGTTCTTTCTTTGCGAGAACCGGAAGATACCACGATCCGATACGTCAGAACTGGACAAACGAGCTAGGGAAGAACGAATTCGTTAAATTTACTTGCAAGAGTATATGTACGCGTACAGGTGCATAATGTATGTACGCTTGCACGTATCATTAGTCGCTATTATCTAAACGTTCTTTAAATAGACCTTTGTCGAAACGAGATAAAAACGTTAAAACACAAAAGACCGTCCATCGAAATGGTACCATGTTTTATACTAATTGAAATGCGTCAGTTGTTCAGTAAGTTCAATTTTATTATGTATAAGCATAAGAATATATAATTGCATAAGTATAAGAAAATAATTTGGCATATCCATTTTTATCAATATAGATTAATTTTAATTTCAGATTTTACTCTGTACTTTTTTCTAATACTCAGAATTAGAATAAGGTCGGAACAAAATTCGTGGCGCTGCTACATTTGTGTGTCTATATTTCTATTTTAAAAAAATTTGATAATTATACCAATAAAGCAAGTTTTCAGCTTTAAGAATCTGTTTTTTTTATCGCGATACAATAATTTTTACGGAGTTATGAACAATCAAAATCAAAATGTTTTTTTTATTTCCGTGAAGTTAGTAATAAAAAATTTTAAGAATATTCAAAAAATCAATTTTGTAGGAAAAATTTTAAGCTTTTACATTAGAAAGTTGAAAATTTTCGAAAGTTTTTTTTTCTGAGCACATGACAGACTTATAAAGTGAGAAAAAAATTTTCCATTTTGTCTAGCTCGTTGTTTTATATATTTTTAGATTTTTGTAGTTATAGTTTTCTATATATTTGATAAAAATCACCGAATTCACTCAAAGAAACTCAAAAACCTAGTGACCTTTGGAAAGTAGAGATTTTAAGATTTAAAGCTTTCTTTTAATTTTAAATGTCATTCATTTTTAACGAAGTTACTATCTATTAAAGTTCGTAATGGTATTAATTTTCATTCTGACCGAATATTATTGGTTAAAATATCTCGAAGAAATAACGAATCTCTCTCTCTCTCTCTCTCTCTTTCTCTTTCTCTCAATATATAAAAGTTTAACGAAAAAAGGCACTTTATATTTGAAAGATTTATATTTTTCATTTCCATTTTTGTCAATATAAATTAACTTTAATCTTGATTTAATTTACTCTTTATCCTTTTTTAATGCTAGAAAAAGCTGAAAAGTAAATTAAACCGAGATTACAGTTAATCTACATTGATAGAAATGGACATCAGGCGACTTAAACTTGCAATGAGCGAAAGGGCTTGGCACGTCTCGAACCCTTCCTTCCTTCAATATCGTGCGTTCGAAAAGTAATTTAAAGACGGGTTTCTCTTTTCGCACCGGAAAAAGGAACAAATAAAGAACAGGAGAAAGAAAGGGTCGCGCTGTTTACGAGAGAAAGGCGAACCGTCAGAGAAGCATACGTACGTGCGTGTTCGTATGAGACATATGCCCGCGGATATACGCAATCGTTCCTGCGTCCCCGTTATTTCGGTGAAAGTGAAAGTCACGCGGCACGCGACTTCCTACTCCGATCAAGTTTGCTAGACAGATAATTTGTAATGCGACAGAGCCTTTTAGAGAAACTGCGAAATATTTCAGGGAATTATCGTTGTGGACAATTATTTTTTTTTTACAAATCGAGTTTCAGATACCTTTAACAAATAAGAAATTATATTTTCTATTTAATTTTAAATGAATTTTTCGTTTTATAAATATGTTTGATGCTTTGTTGTAGTTTATATTTTCAACGTATGCCTATTTTGATCGAATCTTAAATCTTTTTAGAAATTATTTGACATGTTACGTTTTTCTTATTATCGGATTTAATTGTTAACAGAAGTAACGTACGATAAAATAATAAATAATCTTAATGAGTTTTAGAAATGATTTTATCGAACGTGACGTCAAACGATTAATGACAATCGAAAGTCGTTTGAATTAATGAAAAGCGAAACTATCATTTACATTTCTCGGCGAATCCAAAGATGTAAATGATTCATAGTCTCTGCATTTGGGAACAGTCGAAATCGAGGATACTGATGTGTGCTCGCCAAAAGCATGATTATGCCAAGACTTTCCACTTTCCAGATATCACGATCGTTACTTAAATCGAAAAAGTGCAATACGAAACCTTTTAAAGAGAGATACGACCCTATATAACTGTATTATCGGTATGTAAGCGCTACACAATTAATCGTTTTGTTTGTAAAAAAAGTATTACTATTGCTTATAGATACCGAAGGGATCTCTTTCATTGATTTATTTTACAAAAGCGCGGAAGCTCACAATGATGATTTTCCGCGTTCCAGACCTCTATTATCTTTTCTTCTGTTAATCGTTTTTCTCATTTACTCGTGCCTGGTAATTAATGAAGAAAATGCGCATAACTGCTTACACCGCTTTCCAGCGATATGGAGCGGCAGGAAAGAGCTGGAAGTAATCTTTCGTTACCGGGTAGGAAGTATCGCGCAAAACAAGTTTCATTTTTTTTTCTCCGACTTTTTAATTCGTACATTTTACTGCCAGATTGATACAGATCATTGTTTCATTCGCGCGCTTGCTAGAATATTCGATTCTGGCTTGGTTTTGCCTAGAAAACCCGTTTTTATCGGTGTGAAATTCAGTAGCTTGACTACACTAAAATGAGTTATCGTTAAAACTTTTACCCTACACGCAGGATATATTCGAGGCACCGCCATGCAGGGCTGACATTTGGATGGCCTCCTTTCTCCAAGTGGCACGTGGGCTCGTACTTTTCGGCACAGCAATGAGAAAGTTGTTGCCGTTAGATATGCCGACCTACCGTTAACGAATACGGGTCCAGTCTTGTGAAATACCTTTTTTCTGCCTCAATCCCGGAACTATACATCTTAATTATCTACTGAGACTTTTTTTGATTTACATTTTGATGACATTGCCCGGATAATTCCTTATACATGGAAAGAATGATTTTGCTGAAGTATCTATAAAGTTTAGCTCGACAGAAAATAATTTTGTTGGATTATAAAATAACTTTGTAGGAACCTCAAGCACGATGAGCAATGAAGTAAAAAGTTTTGACAGTCTATCAATCAGTTTGTGAACGTCCTGTATAATTATTTTAATGGCCAACACAATTATTTTCAGCTTTAATTATTTTTAGATACTTCACTAAAATCGTTCTTTCCGTGTACGCGATAAAAAATTGTTTCTAGATAGCGACCTGTGAAGGAAATCTTGATGCATTTAACGTGAAAATTATTAAATAAATATAGGTACAGTTTAAACAAGTTGTCGGGAACAAATTTTCCACGGATTCGTGTATATGAGAGACTTCAATTATTCTGAAGTGTTCACTAATTTCTTCATTTTATGAATATAAATATGAACCTTGTAGCGGGGGTGGTCATAGCGAAGAAGAGAAAACTCCCATCGGAAGGAAGGAAATAATTGGCATATCTTAATTATCCACCTCGTACGGAGTTTCCAATTAAAGGTGTCTCGTGACGGGCGAATCGAATCAATTAAAATTGACCTTATAGAGCGCCGATATCGCTTCGATCTAGTCTGTATATTCCTAAGGAAAGGAAGCGATAATTGTCAATTATTGTCGCAATAAATTGCATATCCTGGTGGAGCGTCAGGCAAGATAAGAGGTCGATTATCGGGCAAAAGGTAATTATTGCAAGCGACACAATGCATCTCGAGAACGATCAGCAACGGCTGGATGAGAAAAATATTCGCAAGAACGACGAGTTTCCGTTCGTTTGTATAAAAAATAAGAAAATCTCGATTTGAAAGAAATCAGTACAACAAATGTTACGCAAACCAATTTTTATCACTTTACGCAACTTAATCTTTTTTTAATGGATCATTCGAGATATATTTCAAGTGTAATTATATTATGGTATAAGATAAATGGCATAATTCTGTTCGAAATGAAAATAAAAACTTTACGTGGGCATGTAGTAGAAATGTGCATTCTTCGTCGGACACTAGGTGAAAATATTACGTTTTTCTAGTAAATGAAATCTATCATTACTTATCGCGATCGTGGCAATAAGACTCGCATAATTAACACGCGTGCGCGCATTCAGTACTTCCTCCTTTCTCTTCTTCCGGTTTACGCACTTTTTCGTTCGCCTCGTCACCGAGAAGCCGGAGGAGAGAAACGGAATGCGGCCTTGACATGGCATGAAAATAATAAAAGCTGGCAGAATAAGCATGGATGTGCGATATACGCGCATTAGTCGGCAGCAGCTGTTAGGAATTAATTTTAGATTAGACGGCCAGCGGGTGCCTCTGACTAGGTCAACTTCGTTCGAGTCAACGAGCCTCGTAAATGCATCGTCTTTACCAGCATATTAAAATAAACCGTTCTTAGCATCTTTCCGGGCGTGACAACTGTGATCATTTAAAAAATAATAACCGAACTGTGTGTGTGTGAAAATTAAAATAGGAATTGGACAAGTTTCCTAGAATTTCTGTTAATCCCAATATGAACGAATTTTGGCATCATTTGCAATTTTGAGAGATAGAAGGAGAGAGATCAATATCATTTATATATTTTCACGTCACTTTTAATTTTTAAATTTAATTTGAAAATCTGATAATATCTACTATTTGAACAAACAATATATTAAATACGTATTGCCCATTTGCTACAATAATGACATAAGTAAAAAATTACTGTTCTTAATTGATTGCAGAAAAAAATAAAAACATAAAAATCTATTTTAAAAAACTAATTAAAATTGCGTTTCAAAATTAATGCTTTAAAATTCTAATGATTTGAAACATTTAAACTAATTTTCTGTTAAATTTTGTTTTCTGAGTTATGTTTTATTATAGCAAATGAGTGTCAACATATTGAATATAACTATATCAAACAATATATTCAAACATGTATCAAACCATTTTATTAAACAAAATCTTTAGAGGACTTAGAGTAGAAAAATCACATATTATTCATTCTGACGTATATACCTTATTGGACATGGCGCGTCAATTTTGCTTCCTGGATCCACGTTGCACGCCATATTTACGCGTTGCACACGGTATGCATGCGCCACAACACGCATCGAGCAGACTCGTTTCCGCGAGTTTTACACGCGTGAGAAAGGGGGGAAAAAAAAGAAACGCTCTACCGCAAGTAGGGAGCAGAAGCAGAAGAAGGAAAGACACGGTTACTCTTCCTGACTTGCCCCCTCCTGCTTGTATCCGTTCCTTTCGACTTCTCTTTCTCTTTTCCTCGTTCTTTAATAAACCGCGTCCTCCTCCTGTTCCGCTATGAGCGCGGATTTCTCTTTCATCCTGGTACAATCTGATTTCTCTGGGCGTACGCGGGCACACGCCGCGTGCAGATCGATGGATTTGACAAATAATTAAAAGATTCTGTCAATGTGTTTTTAAATATTTCCATACAGAAAGTTTATAAGTAAAGTACTTCATGTAATTTCGACAAATTTGCCCGAGACAAATTTTCATCAAGCGATAACATATAAAAGCATTGTTCTATTTGAAATATGTAAATGTATGCAGACTATCTGTTCGATCTTAATCCGACAAACTGCAAGAGGCATAAAACATTTCATGACGGAACAAAATTTTACGAGCTCGCGATAACTCGCTCAATGCAATCGCGGTTTAATGCACAAATTGACATTTAGCGTCCACGTTCATTACGGTCTTTATGGTGAATTAAGATAAACATATGAATTTTTTTATTTTAATTAATTTTTCACAAGATGCGATCTCTTAGAAATGATGAAAGCAAAATTTACATATAATGGATGCTTTTCCTGTAAACACCGCCTAAGGAATTCGTGCACGCCTAATCTTTTATTCTCATCATTTGTTGGTCTGTATAAAATGGATCTAAACGTGTTCTCAAGTAGTTTTCTAATATGTTATATATATACAGTTGCTTGTAAAGATTGTGTCAATATTTTATATCTACAAAAAAAATGATACAATATTGAAAACACTTAATATATCATCACATATATATTCATATATTTTGTCAGGAGAGGTATAAATCTGTCATTGCGTGTCGCATTTAATCGCGCAAAAATATTGCGTCGCGACAGGGCCCCTTTCTGCCCACGTACAATGCTCAGGATTCTTGTTGTGGCGTTATTCGCGAAGCGGTGGTCTGGCTTGCCAGCAAGTGAAAGTTGCTCGGGCCACTTTCCCTCGGGGGAACCGAGCGATCGCTCAGCTGGCTTCCGGGCTGCGAAGTCGCGATAAATGCCAGAGATCCACCGCCCCGAATCGGTCAAACTTCATCTCGTCTATTCTTTACGAATTAATCGATAATTCTGTTTTTCTTTCTTCCTCGAGGAAGTATGACTTTTTAACAGATCTTAATTTCTTCCGTAGAAATTATTCATTTTAAACGAATCTATAAACGAACGACGATTAAAATAAATTGTTAGGTGCGATTTTCTTACGTGACCTTTAAAAGCGTCCATTATTGACATTTGTGTCATGGCTTCCATGTGTCTCAATTAATAATACTCTGGTGAAAATTTTTCTCATAATTTTTATACGAATTGGGACATTTTTCAGAAATATTCAGAAATATTCGGAAAATTTACATCTTTTCTCAGAATTTTTCATACAAGTGAATTCTGAAATATTCTGAAATTTCTCATCCCATAATTTTTAAAAAATATTTTTTAATTTTTTAGATTTTATAACATTTCATTAGAAATTATACTTACAAAAACTTTAAGAAATCTGATGATATTTCATAAGTAACATATATGAAATTTTTTTTAGAAAAAATGTAGATTTTTTGAGAAGTTCCAATTCGTATAAAAAATGTGAGAAAGTTATAAAATTATATAGAAATATTCTAAAAAATTATATGAAAAATTCTGAGAAAATTCTCACCAGGGTAGTTATTAGAAAGCAACCCTCATCAGCTGGTGGCTTCCATTCATTCTTCGCGACATTCGCAGGAATTTAAAAGAAAAGCGTCCATTAATTGACATATATGTCACGTGTCTTAACGTTTCAATTAATAACAGTCGTCAGAAAGTAACCCTCATCAGTCGGTGGCTTCCGCATGCATCCTTCGACGTTCATGTACCGGAAACCGCGCGTGTCACGAGGACGCGTGTGCGCGCACGTGCGCAAGAAAAGGGGCCGAGGTGTACAATACGGCGCTGCCTGCCCCCTCCGTAGCCTTGTAATTTTCAGGAGAATTGCGTGTTTGCGGGAAATGATCTGTAAAATTACAGTCGCGGCTTCCTGAGCGCGCGCTGACACCACGCTCGCAAGCGCAATGCACATGCGGATGAGCATATGTATATACGTATATACGTTTCTGCTCGTGCGGTACCGTATGCGAGTAAAGGCGTCGCTTCGTGGACTTCGTACTACATCGCAAATTGTTTCCTTTAACGCTTGTGGCTTGTGCCACGTTCTCTCTCCGCGGACTTTCTCCCCGGATCGATTTGTATAATTTAATTGGTTCGACGAGCGTGGCCGCGTGTTTTACGAATCCGCGCGGCTGATAGCTGCGTCGTTAACGCGGAACTGATGTTCCCTCTAATTTTATCGTACTTGCGTGCGGAAGCGCAATTTTTCGCGAAGTTTTGATCAAGGCGTTAAAAAAGGTATTCTGTAAACACGAATTAATTTTTTTCAACTCTTACAAGAAAACCTCTCCAGGTGTCAAATTCTGATTTTAATGACTTTGTGAACTTGTAGCTTACATAAAGAGATGAATTTAGAAAATATCAGTTGCGGCTAAAACGCGGTTTGAAGGGATGAAATCACCCCTTACGTGTACAGCGGTTTTCAGCTTTTTCCGTTATATCTCGAAAACTATATAAAAAAATGTTTTATACAAAAGTTTTACAACAAAATTAGTTATATTCAATCGCGTTTTTAGAATAATTATTTACCAATTTTTTTTCAAAATGACATCTCGAGAGATTCTCTTGTTAGTACACACAATGTGTCATTTGTGTCCTGCTCATTTCTTTTTTTTAATACTATACTGAGAAAAAATGTACTGAATTTTAATAAATATTTGTTTGAATAGCACTAGCTGAATTATTAAATATAAACATATATTTGTTTAATACAAGAACCGTTAATTTGATTTAATTTTTTAAATAAATATTATATTCAAACAAATATCTATTAAAGTTTAGTATATTTTTTTTTTTTTTTTTTTTTCAGGAATACCTGAGTAATAATCCTTATTTTTTTCTCTTTTTTTTAAATACACAATTTTTTTAATGCACTGAGAAAAAGTTGTTCATTTGATTAAATTAATTTAGCTTGTCTTCATTTCTTTCGATTATATTTAAGTCAAATATATTATATTTGACATACATACATACATTTTTCAACGAAAGAAATAAAGACAAGTAAATTAATTTAGTCAAATGAACAGTTTTTTTTCAATGTAAATATTTTCCAAAGATATGTAAGAATCACTTAACAATTTTTACATATTTTTAAAAATAATAAAAATTAACTTAGATACGAATGACCTATCGTGTGTAGTAAAAGACCGGAAAATTATACTAAGGATTAAATAACCGCCTTTAATTAATTCTCAAGAGTCAAGCTTAACGTTTTTAAATTTCATTAAAAGAAAATATCGACAGATATGCGTATGGACATCTTATTTTGCATGACAGCATCTTATACTAATCTTATATATTATTAACTGCCAACATGTACCGGTTGCATCAGGTATTTATTCTTGCTTGTATAATTTATCAACGTACACTACGTCGATTTATCTTCGGATGAAAATATCATCGAAGATCCTATTTAGCAAAATGCGGTCAAACGCATTGCACCGGGTCAGTTTCCGCGTAACTTTCGCTTATGATGTCCCGTGCGCTTCTGCTTACCCAACAATTATCTAATCATGTCATATACACAACGTCGATTAAGCGAACACGCATCGATCGATAAGTCGAGATGCAGCCGTTTGCTATTTCAAGAAAAAGATGCGAATCGTCCCTTCACGTGTTACATTATCAAGGATATGTATCAATCTTTTCCAAGTAATCACTAGGAAACGAAATAATGCGCTCGTATATCGCAAGGAAAGAAAACATATCACATTCAATCGACTGTGTACGTCGAAAATTGTGAGAAACTGGATATCACACATAGTAAGAATCCCGCACATTTATTAACAGAGCTTGGAAATATTTCCACAGTTAGCTCGATCATATTGCTGTATCATGACGACATTAATTATTCTTGTGTTTCCTTTACCGATTACCGTTCGTGGAAGATGTAAATTTAGATCGATAAACGATCATAAATATTATTTGTGTGCAGAAATCAATCTACCGTATATATTTTTGTATAATAGTTAGCTAATAAAGATGGAAAGGGGCGAAAGAAATTCTTATAAGAAATTGTTATACTTTTACTGATCCGTCAGATTAAAAGATAAAATGAGAAATGACACGATTTTACTTAAAAACAACTTTTAAAACCGCGTTCGAAGATTGTAAAACTACGTTCCGATACAAAAACGTTGTCTTTCACTTTCATTCTTTTCTCATTTCATTGAAAAGATATTCAGCCAGCGATGCTGGCGTCAATTATTATTCCATTGACGTTTTAGAGATATTCGATTTAAGACTAATCGAACGGTAGATACTTTTTTTTAGCAAATGGAATCCAGCGGTTAACAAATACCAACTAAGCACAAACTATGATTTGCAATTAAAAATTAAAACTATTATTTACAATTAGAATTTTCAGAAACTTGAACTTGGTACTAATTTTTATCCTCTTTAATCAAATTTTTCGGTGAAATGATATCGAAAGAAAAACCGTTACTTTGCAGACAAATTATGAAAACTGAGAAACGCGCGATGATCGAACGTGTTACATAGATTACGTGGAACGTAACAGTTAAGAATTACTTAAAAGAATTACTACACACGAGCGTATTACGTGGACGGCCATGTTCCATGGCCAAGGACGAACCGCGATTCCGCGTCCCTGAAGGACATGTGCGCCTTTCAAAACCAGTTACTGAACGCGAGATCGCTGAGAGTACAGCCGGATGCGAATTTATCTATTCGATATCGATTTTCTATAAATGCACAGTAAAAAATATTTCGTATTTGTGTTAGAAATGGTCCGTTCTTATTAAAATTTTGGATTGAATTTTTAACATATTCGAGTGTTAATTTGACATAAAGTAAACGTTATTTAAATAGTATATTAAATTGATGTTCACAACATTTCTTACTGTCAAAATGAAACAATATAATTTATGAGTAAGTGAATGAATAAATGACATAAACATAATGTGTTTTAAAACGTAAATTCTAAGATAAATAAATAAAATACGTATTAATTTTTGAAAAAATATGTGCTTTCATAATTTGTTTACAAATTGTGTCAGCATCACCTTTTTTGTGTTTATCTTCTTAGATAATATTTGTATTACTTTCTAGTATATTTGTCTTGTGTTATATTAACACATAAAGAACTATGTCCAGTTTTATAGGAGAATTTGAGCTTCGGATGAACAATTTTGAGACATGCCTAAAATTTTAAGGTATCAAAAGAGAATCAAAAATTCCATAAGCCTAACTTTATAGGAGAGGTTTCCTGAGTGCTCCTAGAACATATATTGACCACATTTCAATTAGGCAATTAAAACCTTTTGTTTCATACTTTAAGTGTCTCTCTCCTCTCTTCATCGATTAATATATATAACTTATAACTATTCATTTAGGGTCCAAAAAAGGTTTTAGGTTAGTTGTCTTTGTCAAGATTGGACATATTCCAAATACTAGATGATTCGAGAAATCGAATAAAACCAGTCCTACATGGTACACAATACATGGTCATAATAGCGAACTTTGAACAGCTGTAGCACTCAAGGGACTCATTTTACAAAGTTGCATATGGAACTTTTTAATTCTTTTTTGATGCTCTACAATCCTAGCTAGGTCTCAATGCTGTTCAGCCGGGGCCCAAACTGGGCATAGTCCTTTAATAAGTAAATCGTTTGGGACATATAAAATGTGTTTTTAACACAACTTTTCCAACTGTGTCCAACACTCGATGAGTGAGTGTGAGAAAGAGAGAGAGAGAGAGATTGCAAGATTTGTATGTCTCATAAAAAACTTTCTATAGCGCTTCAATTGCTTTAATTTCTAGCATGAATTTAATGTCTATCTTTAATTATCTATTACCTTATGATTAGCGCAACGGGTTATGCGATGCGTATTTACTTGCTTCGAAGGAACGTCCGAGAAATATGTGTAATCCTATCGAGGTATATAAATGCATTGGCATCAATTGGCATGTTTCATGCGGAAGACATTCTGGTGAACATTTATTGCTCGTATAATGCATATCTGCGACTGCTGGCATATAGTTATAAATCGTCCAGATCCTTTTTAAATGCTAACGCCGAACACGGTGTGGCGGACACAGACGGAAAACTTTCTATAGCGAAATTATCGAACCGGTAATCGTAGTAAAATACACCCACGTACTTTCTAATCAAACTACTATTTAAAACATGTTCCGCGTAGAGGAAAACGAAAGGACGAGCGATTAAAAAATGAAAAAGATGTCGACCAATAATTATATTAGACGCACCAGCAAAGGAAAAGAACAAAAAATCGATTGATGAATTTTAATTCACGAAGGAAATTTTATTTTAAGAATATCGTTTCTTAAAACAAGTTTTAAAATTCAATAAATATATCAAACGAATATTTAAACAGACACGAAACAATAAATAAAGTAATTTAATACGTCGACAAAGCTATTTAAAAAACTTTACCACATTAGTTTTAATGAATATTACTTTTGACAATAGCTAATATTTGACTTTTATTAACATTTTCTGTCCTCTGCAAAATTTATGTTAATTCAACATATTTACTTCTCGAGTATTTGACTACCTTCCGAAAGATTAGGAAGCCACAGGTTGTCGCGATAGCGACAGTAAGTACAGACAGGAAGTATTGCTGCGAGCGTGAAGGAAAGGGTGAAAGCTAAACTGGGAGGGGAGAAAACGCAAACAGCCGGCTGTATTTCCGCGGTCTTAACCGATTCAAGGCGTTTCCTCCCACATGACCGATCTTTCTACTTATATCTGATTGCAGAGCGAACCATCTTTGCAAATTCATTTAGTTAGACTCTTATGTCATCGTCTGGTTTTAACATCGTGTCAACACAATCACAAATTCGATCATTTTCTTTAGATTTCTATTGTTCTGTAAGACTTCATATATTGCAGTTTTCGGCTTTACAGATTCTTTTTTATAATAATAGGATTAAATGCAGAGCACTATGTTAGACGATAATTCAGAATTCGTAACTAGAATAGAGTGCATCCGTTCGTAATCCGGCTCACCATTTCCGGTTCAGATTGTTACGACCGTCTGCTCTCACAGTGAATGACGTACTGTAATCTAGATCAGTATATGATATCATTCGCTGTTTCGCTTGACAGAATCACACAGGTAAAACTTGTTTCTATAGCTGAGCTACAACGCGAACGTTCCCAAGATCATGATTTTTACGCTTCTAACGAATAAGCTTGCGCATTTGCGCTTTTGAAACAACTCGATGATTCGTCTCGATTTCATTTGAAAATCTATGAAAATTTATATTATATTTGGTAAAAAATATATGTTTTTAAAATATTTTTTTATGATTCTGTTAAATTACATAAATATCATTACGCTTTTTTTACATGCATGTATATATCAGATAGACGGATTCATCGCCTACTGTCATCTATGAGTAGAGTGGGTCACCAGGTAAAGAGGAAAGACCACCGCTGCGTTCTGCGTCGTGCTTGAGGAAGCGGGAAGGCCTCTCGAACGAAAGCGAAAACCTCTTTCACTCTCTTTCGCGTTACGCGGATACTATCGAGCCTAGTTTCACTCTTTATGAAGCGAGCTTGTCTCGTCTCTCGAGGCATAACTAAGCAGGTTAAGAGACGGCCAATTCTTACTCGAGCATCAATCAGCGAATAATAATTCAAGGAATGAATGTCACTAAATATTATGATATTTGTGTACATTATTGAATTATTTGAGATACTTTTTTCCAATTTTTTAATAATAATTTTGATGAATGCTTCTTATAATTAAATAAAGATCCCTATAAAGGCATGTACATTAATAAAATTCCGTACAGTTTTTAGCATTCTTTATATATATATTTTTTAAATAGATTTTATCAAAACACAATAAATCAAAAGACGAATATATTTAAGACGTTAATAAAATGTTTTAATTTTAATTAAGGATTTCATAAAGTCTGTATATAGTAAATTACTTTTTTGCGTATTGATGAGTCACGATCGTAGCAATATCAATAAAATAAACACCGACACGAAACAAGTTTTACAATCGTTTATTACATCATTTTTCATTTAACACAATTCGAATCTTCTAAGCTATATTCATATGCGTCCATGCATCTTTATATTGCGCTCGACGAGAGAATCCACACGCGAGAGAGAATCCATGCACGCGGTTTTAATCCGGATATGCATCAGACGATATGGTGTTCGCACACGTGTGCAGTCGCAACAGCTAAATGCATGCAAACACGATTCACATTACATCCGTAAAACTTCTACTGTTTCTGGCATCTATTTACAATATTAGCTCGCGTAAACAGTGCCCTTCTAACACGCCGCGAAGAAGCTATTGATCGGAATTCTGAACTTATTAATTTTATTTTATATGAATAAAACATATTATATGTACAGTGAGTGCAAAAAGTATTCGTACAGAGAAAATATTTAAAAAAAAACTTTATTTTTAAAAAGTAAATATTATCCAGCGAGAAATGAGTCATCGAATCGATATTGATAAGATAATTTCTTGTTGGGTAATTAACAATTTATTCATAAAGAATAAAATAGACCGTATATTTCTTAAAATTATATATACCAAAAAAATGTGTATTAATTATAGAAAATATATTATCTGAAAAATAGGCGAAAATTAAAAATTGCATTGTTTGAATGCTCAAAAAGTACTCGTACAGTCAAGTATAAGACTGTTTTTATAAAAAATTTCCTTGTACGAATACTTTTCGCTCTCATTTTATATTTAAATAAGTATAATATATATATACATATTTATTTATATTATATATATTTTTTTATGTTGTTGCACTATATTTTTTAAATATTAATAAAATTAAATAGACGATGTGAACGTATATATACAAATGCAATGAAAATAGTGAAAAATCTCAATTTGCCGAAAGAAATTGGAGATCAAGAGATTTAAAGGTTTGCTGGTTTCAAAATTCAAAATGATCTGAGGACCTCGCGTGCGGTTTGCTCATTATGCGAACTTTATTCATACAACAAGCGCTAGGAAACTATTTCTAAGAGGTCTAGCCGCACTCGGAGGAGCGGCCAAGGACGACTTCGTGGCTCACTGCGTGTTAGTTCGTTACATGCAATCATAAATGGTAGACAATAATACTCGCTGTACATCCATACAGACCGCGATTCTTATTTCCTCTTTCGCGTTCGGTTATATTCAGCAAACTAAATCGTAGAACGCGTAAATATCTCGAGGTGTTGACGGTGAGTAATTGAGAAAAAGAGAAAGCAGCAATATAAAATACCCATTATAATTTTCATCAACACACCTCCAAGTAATCTATTCCGTAAAAATTAATGTCTATAGATAAGAAAATTTATGCGCATTCCAGCGACGTGAGTGCACACTATATAAATTATTACATATGCACATACAGAATATTTTCCTGAAAAAAGTATTTTGGGAAATATCGCAATTATATACATATATTATAATTGCCTTCCCAAACAACACGCATGCCCAAAGATTAGACAAAATAAGACGCCTAAAGAAGTCTTGAAGACATTTTTTTTATAGGACGTCTTAAAAACGTTTAAAAGACATCTTTAAGACAACTTATGTCTCGATTTTGAACTTTTTGTTGTCTGGGTTAAAGTTTTTATTTTATATTATCTTGCCTATAAGTTACAGAAACGAACGGGAGAGATATCGATGAAAATGGCATTAGCTTAGAGGTTATTCGCCAATTAACTCGATAAGTTCGCGCGTATCGCTTTCACTGTCGATAATATATGTCCTTGTGGCACACCTGTTCACACCTCATAGCCAGCAGACAATTTCACGTCCCCATCGGAAATTCGATCTTGTACTAAGAAACTAAGGGAATTTTAAAGTCGTCTGTTTTACTGATAAAAAGCATTAATTTATCGTAAAGGAAATTTTCGTATTACTAGGATTATGTAGTACTTTTACAAATTTGAGTATCCCTTTCTGGAATTAAAGTATACGCCGTTGTAAAATTTGTGTTAAATTTAACACATTTTATATGTTTCAAACGGTCCCCTCAAATTTTTTTGTGTTAATTTAACACAAATTGAATAGATATGTTAGAAAGTAATATACCTACAAATATTAGGTAAAAAAATTATCACAAAAAAGATAATACTGATACAATTTGTAAACAAACTGCGGAAGTACATTTTTTTCAAAATAATTAACATTTATGTTAAATTAACACGTATTTCATTCATTCATTTTAGAATTTACGTTTTAAACATATCTTTATGTTACTTGTTTACTTACTTATACATTTTGACACTAATTGTAAGAAATATTAAATATCAATTTAACACTTTAATTTAACAATTTAATTAAAATTATTAAATAATATAATCACATTATGTTAAATTAACATTCCAATATGTTAAAAATTTAATAAAATTTTAACAAGAATGTATTGTAATTAGTAGACCGTTCTTAATACAAATGCAAAATATTTTTTTACCGTTACGCATTAATACTAGTCTGGGTGAAATTTATGTCGAAAACAAAAATTTTTTTAAATTTAGGCCTTTTTTATTATTTCTTAGTCCAATTATAGAACTGTCAAGTCGTGACAACACAACAAGATCAAGATGACATAAAGTCGAAGTCATTTTAGGAAAAATTATAATGATATTTTAATTTTGACGATGACTTCATGATGAATTCTTGATACGATAATGATTTTTAAGTGATTTTTAAATTAAAAATCGAATGATATCATTGTGATTTTTCCTAGAATGACTTCATCTTGATCTTATTATGATTTTGTGTTATATCTAGGTAAAAGTTTATTACATGATGCGGAACATAATGATTACTTTATCGCTTGAGCTTAATGAAATGCACTCTTCCTTGGTGCTAAAGGCGATTGTGAGTGAGCTGATTTGGCATATTATTGATCGCTATAATCGGTTTAGTCGTTTGGCCGTTGCACAACATATACATTCGCACAATACACGTGATCTTTCGCACGAAACATGAATTCAAAGGATTCCTTAATATCCCTAATGGTTTCGCACATAATCGCCTGTTGCACTTTCCACGTATATTAAATATATGAGCGACTCCGCGTGTTATTAAATAAGTATTATTGCTCACGTAACATTAGATTATTACTTTTTATTTTAGTTTCATTTATTCCGAGATAGATGAAGGAATTAACCGATCAAGAGTCGCAAAGGTCTTGTCAATATAATTACTAGGTTCGATGAAAATTTTAAGAGGAAACTATGAGTCAACTAGACTTCGGTCGCGCCTAAAAAAACAATTGGAATAATGAGGTCGTATTGGGACTGAAGATAACGAAGCGTATGCACACACGTGGCGAAAATCTAAGAAAACATATGTGACTCCTACACTATAATTCTTGCTTGCATTTTCATAAGGCGCTTCTCGAAGCAACGGTCTTAGAGATAAGACCGATAAACATACGCGCAATTGTACATAAAGCCGACAGTAAGGCGGGAGGTTAACTTTCTAGGAAACGTGTTTCGACCGCTTAGACGATGGTATGTTTTATACGAGTAAAGAACGAGGAAATATACCTTTTCTTAATGTTATTACATAGGAAACCCGTATGGGAAACGTCGTCCGCAGTGTAATAATAATACAATATGTTTATAGATTATATATGACTCAGGAGTATTTTGGGATATTAATTACATTACGGTACAGTTATTCGTTCTGTTGCGAAGGTGTTGTGACGCCTTTCTCGCCACGTGTAATTCTTTTCTCATTTCGCGTGCAGTCATCATGAGCGCCAGCGCGCGCTTGTAATTAAAAAAGACTGGAGCTAATTAGAGCGTGCTCGTAAAGAGAAAGTGTTTTGGGAAAATAGAAGCGATTGCCGTATTTCCGGCACTCCGAGAGAACTTATTACATACTAATGCGAGTTTGACGCCGCGGATTAATGTCTCGAGGAGTCACCTAAATTTAATAAAGCTTAGATTATACGTTGTATTCTTCGGTGATGCATGAAAGGTGAAAGAAGAGCCAGGCGGAAGAACGACGCGTGAGTTATGCAATAACGAGGTACCACGACTTGAGTTTTCATCCGTGCAATTTTCATCGTGCGATCGTAACGCCGCTACGTACCGGGTGTACTCGGCAATTGCGAGGTACTTTTGCGTCTCTAATAGAATCTAAGTTAATGCCGGTTACGGGCCGTACGTCAGAAGGGACGATGGTGGCTTACCGCACGCACAAATCATCGGAGTACTGACAACGGCACAAGATTTACAGATCGTAAGTCAAGTTCTTCCCATCTATCGCGTTTCGCGTTGTATTGCCTCTTGATTTTCCCTTCCAGGTATAGCCAACCGCAAGAAAGTGCTGTTTCAGAACTTGACATCCTGCTCATTGAATGTCTATCGTGATTATTGCTCCGATATTGAATTTAGAATCTCTCTGATGTTTCCCTTCAAGGAATCGTGAAGTAATGAAATTATCGGATAGCATATAATTTTTTATGATAAAACTTTTGTTCTTGTACAATTTTTATATTAAAACTTCGTTCGCTTATGAATTACTTCTTCGAAGATAATGATTTTACTAAAAACCCAATATTCTTTTTCTTTATCTTATTATTGAAAAAAGTCAGCTAATAGCTGCCAAATGTATTTTGTTTAACGCAATATTCACGGAAAGAACAGCGTTGATGAGGTATCTAAAAATTTAGTTCCATACATCTGAATATAATTTTTTTGAACTATCAAAATAACTAGGACACTCAAATTGATTGTTGAAATATTAAAACTTTTTGCAGCATTGCTCATCACACATGCTTAAGTTTTTTACATAATTATTTTAATGCTCCAAAGTTATTTTTAGATCTGTATCTAGCTAAATTTTTAAATACTTCAGCAAAATCGTTCTTTCCATGTAGTAAATATTACCAAACATAATATTAATAACCAACTGTTTGTGGTAACAAAAAAATATTTAGAAAATTAAAATTAGAGTTTCGCTGGTTTGGTTATATTATTCAAACATTTTTGACTGAAATTATGACACTAAAACTTTAGTACTTATCATCTAGTCTTGATTATTACTACTAGACTTTTTTCAGTATATGCAGAACTTTATACTTTAAAAACTTAATAACAGTGTTTTTAATTGTAAGTAAAATTATTTCGGAGCTTTTCGATAGCTCAACATCTAAGTTTGATTAGCTTTACCGGAATACATTACAGCTTTACAGTGTTATAAACGAATATTATGGTGATCTCGCGATCTTAATCGCGGAAATAGATCGCAATGATGGAGTCGCGGTAGCCCGTAGTAGTAGCACAGCTAAACAATCGCATTTGTTTGGAGAAGGTTTCCTGCGGCCTTGGTCGATGGTTATTTCGGACGGGTGGCCTATCCCACAAGCATTGTGGATCGTAGATTCGATTGATCGAGGAAGGTTTATCGACGGCTCACTGTGCACCCATTGTGATTGAGAAAAATTGCACTTGCAGAATAAGCGACATTTCTAGTTTCGTATACAACTACACGTTTTAACTGAAAGTTTACAACTCTAAAGTGTCAGATCAAAGAGAATCCACAATAACGAACGTAGCTCGACTTTCTGAAGCGTTTGAGATCAGCTATTGTTTATGGAGCAGGTGAAATGAATTGGCTCTTCGGAGATGTGCATTTAGATGTCGGTTACAGTTATTATCGAGAGTTTCGAGAAGGATGGCGGGAGTTGTGCCAAAAAACGCATTCACGGGGCATCCTCGCGTGTTCACCTGCCTAGACGGTCGCGTGTCGTCGATTATATAAATGACTAGCGGTATTGGAGCGGTAATTTTGGGGAAAAAGAATAAAGGCGGATTTCAGAGTTCAATCGAATATATATCTTTGGCACGCGTTTCTACAAGTATTTTGTTAATTTTCTAACGTGAGAAATTATTCAAAAAAATATAGAAACTTTAAAAAAAAATCGAGAGATGAAATTGAGATTTCCAGTTGCGAACGATGACGTAACGCATATTTGCGATCGCGAAGATTCATAAATTCGCGTCGACAGGTATGAACGTGCGGTACATCGTAGCGATGATGTCTGTGGTTTTGTCATCTAAGTGTAATCTTAAGAGCACGCTGCCAAGGCAACTATCTAAACAACGAAGTGCTGTAACGTAAGTTCTGCGTTCGTCGTAGCGGGTTTATTGTTTTCAGCATTTAAACAGCGTTTAAGTCTCAACGATTTATTAGCCGATCTATCATTTTCGCAAATTACTAAGAGATCCACCGCGAGAAATGTGGTGGAGTTCATTTTTGATGTCGTCTTCGACATTGAAAAGCCACACTCCTTAAAGAATTGTGTATTTTTTATATCATTAGGACAATTTTTATGATTTTATTTCATTTTATTTATGCATCGTATATTAAAATATCGATAAATACACTGAGAAAAATTTCTAGTTGAAAATGAATAAATCAGAAGATCATATCAATCAGAATTTTCATTATCTTTACTGAAATTATAATAGATTTCAACTAGAAAATTTAGTTTTGTCAATTTTCAACTAGAATTCCAATTAACGCAACCAGACTCGTTTTCTAAGGTAGGTATTTCGTGCCTGATAACGTGTTAAAAATATTTTGCAGTTACTCTTCGACATAAATAATAGTTCAGCCATAGTTCCGTTAAAAAGTGGAACACATTTCTGCGATATGCGCGTATTTACGTCCACCGTAATTAACTTCGTTATCTTCATGACTTTTATCTATTGGTGCAATTAACAAAATGCACCTGAAAACTAGTCCATTGCATATTTGCGCATTTCGTTAGTAACGAAACCCTTATAGCTTACAAATTTTTAGACTTTTGGTCATAATTATCATTTGCATTTAGAATAATCAGCCAACAATTTACCGTGTCTATTATATTTGTTGAATCTATTATTATATATATATATATTTTATAAATACATAAATAAGATTCTTTTTTTAAATTATGTTTTAAATTACGTTTATTTTATAATTATATAACAATAATAATTTTTTATATAATACAATCAAAATTATCTAGAATTAAATAATGTTGGTTTTATTTAACATTTTTTAATATCTTTTATTGTTATCCTGACAATGTAGAGCGCCAATAAATAAATCGCTATTAATTCTTAATTCTTGCCTAGACAAATAGTTCTCTCAAATCCAGAAACCGTACTCATTGATGAATTTAATTAATATGAAATTACACGCAAAAAGAAAGATAATAATAAATCAAGTTTAAATAATCAAATAAGTCTCATTAAAAAGCTATTAATTAATTATTAATTGCTACGGATCTTATTTGTCCAGAAAAATTGCTCACATAGGAATTATATGAATTAAAAAATAAAAAAGTATGAATTCTAGAGAGAATTCTATTTGTGTCGAGTTCGCGTTGAAATCACGTGTTTCCGGTACCGTGAGTATTATAGTAGTGGCTATCTCCAAAGGCCGGCTATTGTAAATAAATGGGGGACAAACGAGGACGCGACGAATGCAAGAGAGATAGAGACGCGGGGGTACGGAAATGCAGTCCTCGGTGAATGAATGGATAAAATCAGGAAGATCCCCCGTGTCCCCCGGCCCGATTACGTCGTACCCGAACGAGACACGCTGCTCCCTGCCCGTTCTCTCGGCACGATACCGATGGTAATACCGCCTCGCAACACGAGATTAGTTCCGCAGAGTTAGCCGGCCGGCCGACGAGCAGCCTTGAACCAAATTACGGGCTGCCGTTGTTTAGTTGTTTAGCCATCGTATACGCCATAGAGAAATCCCGGCCGGGAGCGCCTAAGGCGACGCTGCAGGCGCGGTTCGATCGCGATCTCACTTTCCGCTCCTTTAATCGGCGCTACTTAGACGCCGATTATTTTTAGCCAACCGGTAATCGATTGAGTACCTTCTACATTCGTTTTATTGTACTAAACACGCATGTTATTAACATTTTTCTGCATTCGTTTTATTGTATTGTACGCATATGTTATTAACATTTTTTAGTCGCTGTAATCCGTGATGTTCACGCGCGTTTTGTCGCTACCAAAAAGTCTCGTTAGCGATGCTTCTTTGAGAGAGAGTCCGATCATATAATATTCTATCTCGCAATTTTGCGTAAATGTATATTCAATACACTTGTCGAGACAGGACGCGGTATTGTGAGTACAGCCTTGAATTTACAGGCACGACTGCAACAATAGTTGAATAGAACGCATTGGCACATCAGAAACCGCAAACCTCGACAAACCGTTCGCGCGAGAGCGGACTACCAAGCCGATCTTCTGTAAACCAAAATGAAAAAAGTGGAGAAGTGACGAAATTAGCATACTGTCGAATAGAGTTATGTTGCCCTTGGTATAACATTTTACACACTATAAGACTTGAAAAATATGCCTAACATTCTTAAAAGAAACTGTCCGAGGCAATTTAGTAGTTGTAATCCAAAGTCTAAATTTCATTGCTTCATATATAGGTACCTCGCTTATTTTTGCAATTGTTTAATACATTTGCTATCAAATATTGTTGTTAATCATTATGATCCTATGTCATCATTGCTCCTATGTCGTTGCTATCATGATCATTATCATTATAGTCACCATCATAAATATAATTTTTATTATTATCGTCATCATCATCATCAATCATCATAATTATCATAATCATCTTTATTTCCATTTGATATCTTAATAACCAACAACGAGTAACCAACATCGTAGCATGACAAGGCATGTTCTCATAGCCTTGACAGTCGACCCGACACTCCCCAGACTCGACGACTATCGAAGTAGAAACACGAATCTAAATAGCTGAACAATTTTGTCAAATCTGATAATGCAGAAGCATGGAGAAAGGATGCACATGCTTACGCGATAATCTATTCGATCAAAAATATGTATATTCCTACGTGACCAATTTTGTGGCTGCATATTAATTGATGCCATTTACAATTAATAATTTTGATGAGTGTTTATAATAGATTTAAAAAATAATATCGTATAAACATGGAGAGAGAGATAAAAAAAGGCGGGATAGAAAACACAATGCTCTTGTGTGATTCGCCTACTATTTTTGAATAAATATTTTCAAACTACACTGAAAAAAATTTACTAAATATTAATATATATTTTTTTGAATAATACTAATTGTAAACATTTACTTATAATAAATAAATATTTACTCAATAAAAAAATTAGATTTAAATCAAATCAACGGCTCTTGTAATAAATATGTTTACATTTAATATTTGAATATTAACTTAGAACAATTCAAACAAATATTTATTAAAATGTAGTGTATTTTTTGTGTACTTCGTATTATTTTTCTTCTCCCTTTCTTCCACGTGAGAATATTTTTATAAACGATGATAATAAAAAATTTGATGATGAATAATGTATACCATATGGAAATAAAATATAAAAAGCTTGTAAAAATTCTCGTTAAATTTTAAGTTCTTTTATATATTTAAATGTATACTCATGTATTTCTTACGACAATAATATTTTAGCATAAATTTATGAAGTCTAAGAAGATTGTACAAAAAAATGCTAAAGAAAAGCGAAAGATGTGTAAAATTGCAAATTGTCATACATTATACAATGACTCTGCCATGATAAGAAAATATGTTATATACCGGAAGTTTTGTGAAAGAAAAATGCATTGTACAAAAGCGAATGAGTGTATAGATATTACATGACAATAACACTTATAGTATTCCTGTCCGAGATTATTGTTAAGAAAGATAAATTTTAACGATCGTAAATATTCCGCGCATTTCAATATATGAACAATCAGCAAAAAGAAATTTCTCGCAATGTAATAGCAGACATTGTACCTAATACTGATATTATTAGTACAAAAATAATTATCGCTCTAAGAACTGTAATTAAAAATTACGAATATCGTTATCTAAGTAAATAAAATTGAATTTGCAGGGAAACAAGGTAAAGATGGGCCAGAGGAAAAGAAGGATGCCGACGGCGAACTTTGGGGCAACGTGGAAGCGCAGGCCGCCTTTCTCGGTCCTAACCTCTGGGACAAAACTTTGCCTTATGATGCCGACCTGAAGGTATTAAACCATGTATGTATAAAGGCGCGATACGGTAAGCCTGTAATTCGGCTCTGAATTTAATCCCAAAATTCTACAAAATAAAATCGGAAGCTAAAACTAATCGTGTGTCGTTTTGTCTTTACTTTCGAGTATCTTTATTTTCGTTAACGTTATCTTTATATGATTTTGCGTCCATTACTCATCGTGATAATGCGGCACGTTATTGTCTCTTACATTTTCTTTAAAATCATTTGTATGCATCTTCTCTTAGAATAGCATTGATTTTGGAGAAATGTATTCCGTAAAATTCATACATTGTACATCCCGGAAATTGCTATATACGCACGCTATGTAATTGAATGAAAAATCAATGTAGCAGACTATTGTAACACTTGCTCCATTATAATTCGCCTTCCTGACTCGAGAAACCGGGAAGCCGAATATTAAGCCGCTATGCAATCGCGACGATAGCGGTAACTTTCTCCGTTCTGCCTCGGCGGAATCGAGGAAGTTTCGGCTATTCTTTTCTATCTCTATTATTTTAACCAAACTATCTGAATAACTTATCAAAAAAGTATATCCTTTTAGATAACCCTTTATAGAATACTTGTCCACGAAACTTGTTTATTTTCTAAAGAAAGCAATACTCAATTGCGTTTAATATTACGTAAATAATTTCCGCATCGTCTTAATTTATACAGCTGCTATATATATGGATACATGTATGATAATTAATAATTAAAATATTTCTGTGAAGTATGAATTGTATAAATAATGTATAATTTTTGGAAAAACATATAAAACTCTTCGTAAACCTTTCGCCAACTTTCACCACTTGCGTTTCTTCCATCGCGATACGCCGCTTGAATCTCGATAAAAAAGCAGAGCAAAATTATAAAGTGCGAAATGAAATAGAAATATGATAGAAAGATTTTTCTTCGAAAGCACTTATTCCTTCGTTGCACTTAAAAGTTTCATTTCGAAACAGTTTTATATGCCTTTTCAAAATTAACGGCATGTAGAGTGCGGATAGCTTTCACATTTATGCTAATATCACGGATGGCTTCGCGGGACTTATCTTTGGAGAATTTGTACATATTGACAAAATATTAACCGATTGTGTATCTTAATAGACAGCAACTCAATTCTAGATTAAATGTAGATATCTATATTCTGATTTATTATTAATTGTATTGATACAAAATATTTATATGTATCATTATTTATATATATGATTATATTATTATTACGCGGAAAGAACGATTTTGCTGAAAAATATATAATGGATGCAGATCTGAAAATAATTTTGTTTGACCATCAAAATGATTATTCTAGAAACTAAAAAATGATGAGCAGTGTTGTAAAAGAAATGTTGATATCCTAGCAATCAATTTGTTTCCAACAAAATCATTTTGATAATTCAAAATTATTTACAGATCTGTATTCAGCAAAATTTTAGATTCGTTCTTTTCATGCATTTATTAGACCCATTAAAAATGAGGATTCTAGACATCCGCCTAGTTTACCTAAGCATAAGATAGACCCTGCTCCAACTTGACAAAGTTCCGAGAAACCATCTCGGAAATAACACCTCAGATCTCTGTTGATAGTACGTCGATCTCGATGAGTTTCTTTCCGAAAATGGCATCCCCGTCGACGGTGTGGCTGGTGGTGGACAGGGTGCCATGCAAGGTAGCCAGCTTCATAAAATCAACAACACCGAGGCCGCCGGGCATCAGGGACCAGCGGGTCTCCACTTGGAACCAGTTACCAAGCGCGAGAGATCACCATCGCCGAGCGAATGCTGCTCGCCGGACACCCTGAACCCACCCTCTCCCGCGGATTCCAGTGAGTAAAATACAACCTTCTCGCTCCATCACTTTTATTCCTCGTCGTTCGTGATATCGAGATCCTGAGAAGTGTTTCACACGACTTCATACAAAAGGATAAAGGTTTCAGATCTTTAATAGTGTCTACAAATATCAGTACCGAATATTTGTTAGAAAACGAAGAACACTCGATAGAGTACAAAGACGGAATATTAGGAAATTAAGAAAAATAAAGTATAAGAGCACGAAGGACAAGAGAGAAATCCAATAGAAAGTCATAAATGGAAAGTTTTACTGAAAGTAAACGGGCTAAAAACGTGACGAAAGAAAGGTATAAAGAAGCAGCATTCTGATATAAATAGTATAGCCGCATTTGGACTACAAGAAAGAGAGAAGATAAAAAATATACGCTATCTCAGAATCCGTATTGCGATAACGTCGAGCTTGTCGAGTATAAAATAGTAAACTAGACTAACGTCGACGTTGTCGATTGTTCCCCTTCCGCGCAACAGATTCCGAGGACTCGTCACGAATACAATATGGCTTGTCTCTTGTAGCGCTCTCGATGGCCTCATCGGGGCGAGATTTCGATCCACGTACCCGGGCCTTCTCTGACGAGGAACTCAAACCCCAACCTATGATCAAGAAATCGCGGAAACAGGTGAGTCTTAATTCATTCGTGTAATTATATTGCTGTTCGGGCTTCCAAATTTGTCAAGTAATGAATTGAATTCTCATCGAGCTACGTGTTTTTTCGCGTAAGTTAATACAAGCGTTCTAACGCCTTTTGCTCTTTCTTTCTCTTCCGTTTGTGGCAGTTCGTTCCGGATGACTTGAAGGATGACAAATACTGGGCGCGTCGTAGGAAGAACAACATGGCAGCGAAACGATCGCGAGACGCACGTCGCATGAAGGAGAACCAGATAGCACTCAGGGCCGGCTTCCTCGAGAAAGAGGTAAATTTTCTCACGGCTAGAAATTTGAAACCGCTATGTAGACTATACCTACCAATGCAGTTGTATAATTCATAATTTAAAGACATTACCGAAGACATTTGAAGATATACAGAATGTCCCAGATTTACCGTGACAACTGTTAATGATAGATTCGTGAGATCATTTCGTGATGAAAAATCCAATACCAAAATGTCGAGACCACAGCAGTTTTTTAAAAGTTTAAAGTAGCTAATTGAACTGCCCGAAATTCGCGCTGTCAAACACAGTAGTGGAGTTTAGAAAAATAGAAGAGAATAGAATTAATGTTTGAAAACATCTTCACTATCGTGCAATGTGCCACGTCCGAGCCCGCGAATTTCAGGCAGATTTATTTAAACAAGATAAAAGGGAAGAACTGAATCTTTACTTTTTCACTTCGTTTGCAGAATATGGGTCTGCGGCAGGAGCTGGACCGGTTAAAAAATGAGAACATGTTGCTACGCGACAAACTGAGCAAGTACACGGACGTCTAACATCCCGTCGTCGGCCATGCACCAGTTCGAGCGACACGCAAAGAGAGAGAGAAGAGACGCGAACACGAGGGTGAACATTACATCCCTCGGCTACTACTCCCTCGCTTATAGTCGCAGCACATAGCAGCCTTCGCCTCCGCGGAAGAAGCGAAGGGGATGCGGAGCATGTTGACGAGTACCAACTCCCGAACCGACTGCCGCCGCCCTAAAGCCGACAACCAACCAACTTCCTCAAAAATCTCCGAAGATCCTATTCTCTATCATTCTCTTTCTCTCCTTCTCTTGTTCTCGGATAAAATTCTTATTGAGTCCTCGCTCCTTGTCCTGCTCTAGAAAACTCCACTTGTAAATAGTTATATGTATAGTTAGATTATATACACACATACACACATACGCGCGTGCGCGTTATATATATATGAATATATATATATATATACACACATAAAACATATATATATGTATATTCGTATGTATATGTATATTTGAAGTAAAAGAAAAAAGAATATATTATATACACACACACACACACACATACACACACACATAGTACACATTGATTATGCGTTTGAGGAAGGAGATGCGTTCGTTACACGTAATAAATCTGCGCATGCAGCGCACGACGAGACACGTCGATTTTCCCAGCGTTCGAGTCTTCTGGATTTACACAGCGAGCCATATACATGGGATTGAATTGTTACCAGAATGAGCTATAAGATGTAAGAGTAAATGAAATCGTACTTCTTTGGCAAAAAAAAAAGACGAATCTCGTCGGCGCTGAGCACTGCCACACGTAAAGAGTTATATTGTTAGGTCGACATTGACGCTTTTCTGCGCACGGGTTAATTAATCCTGGTTCTCCGAGAATGCGTTAATTACTGTAGCGTATCCCACGTGGTGATGGTACACAAGTGATTCTAGTTGTTTTAATCGTAAGATAGATGATGTACGTGTTTCGTTTTCATCGTTTCTTTTCTCTCTCTTTCTCTCTTCTATCTACTTATCTATCTCTATCTCTCTTTTAGCGAATAGTGAATCAATCCGGCCACGCGAGGAGTGCACTTGGAGTGCGCGAAAGGCGTCGCGACGCGACTCTATCCCTTTTCTTCTTTCGTAATATCGCCCGCTGGCCCAATGTCGGCGGTTCGGGGCATGAACGATGGACGAGCCCATCCCGAGATATCATTTGTTGCGTAGCGAACAAACTTTTGTACAGGACACCCTCTTGTAAAATATATTTTAAGACGCATTGTGTCATTCTGACGAGCGACGGTTTATACGAACGCTGTGTCTTTGACGGGGTTTATCAACGCGGAACTTGAGACAAGCGAAACGATACGAAACGAACCGTGTCCGATGATCGGATCGCGTAGCCTCCCAGTACAGATGGGCGCGTGCATTGTCGGGATTAATCGTAGGCGTTGTCGTAAAAGTAAAAAAATATTACATTGTACACGACACGAAGAGACGACCATCGTGCTTAAATGTAAAGCTAGTTGCACAGGCTCGCGTGCACTGGCCCTTATCCTCCCCTCTTCTTTTTAAGTTTTTAGATGTTTATTTTTCCATCATCGTGAGAATCGATGATGGCGATCGAGAGAGCGTAAGTGGAACCGATGAGAAGATATGCGCTTTTTACGAAATAGCTATAAAATTTATAGCTACAGAAAGAGAATTTATATTGTACAGATCAAGAGTGAGATTGAACGACACCTGAATGAGAGCGATTTCTGCTCGTTGCAAAATTTAGTGACAATAATAGTGACCGATGTATCGTGCGTTTTCAGCAACGTGGACGAGTAAATCAGAACGACGAGCGAGATTTGTAACCCAATCGCCATGATTGATGATTTTAAAAATAATTATAAACGCCAGGGACGGTGAAGCTCTTAATTTCGTTCAAGATTTATGTACCAACGATACGTAATAGTCTGGTTTTTTTTTCAACCGTACGAGAGAGGCACTCGATGCGCAAACGCGAAACATTGACGTTCTATACATACGACATCATTTTATCAGCTGAGAGGATAAGAGAATCGATGTAACGAAATTCAACTTTGCGTTTAATCAACAGCAAATACCGCTTTAAATATCGCAGGACAACTTCGTCGACCGCGCGTGAAAATATAATTTTAGCCTCGTGACATTCTTCAAATTTTTCGAGGATGTTATTTATTGCGTTAATTATTTTATTTTTCATATGTGTTTTTTATATAATAAAATTAAATACGTAATTATAATTCTGTCGGAATCGTAGGATTTTTATTGCCAACAGACCGCTATATGTTCATGCGCGAGTGCAGTGATCCGATTATTCGATGCTTTATAATTGTTCAAGTGATTTGCCAAAAGTGAAATCGTTCGATTACAATTCTTCACGATTGCTTTGCACATTCTAACAGAAAGATGCTACGTAAATGACGAAGAGTTCCGCGCGATGAATTATTAAATCAATATCTTGCGTCGGTAAATTTAGCGAACGTCTTTACCCGATAGTATTTCAATATAATTTTAGTAGCGGCACAAAATTTTATTTTTCGACAATAAATCATATCGTACATTATCTGATGAAATAGCTACTGCATGGCTTATTGTTATTCCGACGCAATGAATTAAACGGAAGAGAGTAGCGTGGTAATTTGCGTGCGAAAAAAAGTGTAAGTAGCGGAAAAAAACAGAATTTCGCGTTTGATTGTATACGAAGTTTCTCACGTTATTCTTTAAAGCGTATAATGTAGACTGCAAGGAAGTTTTTCAGTTATCTACAATATCTATTTCAAGTTTAACACGAGCCAATATCAGATCATATGTGTTCTGCTTGTCACGCACACTCGTCGTCGTTAAGGGCAATAGAAAATTTTATGGATTTTAAACAAGAAAAACGATCATTTATCAGACATACCATTTATTCGCAACACGAATTTTAAATTTCGAAAATGACTTCGAGTCGTCGAGAATATTTTTAACCATCGAAAGTCGCTTGTATATATTCGTGAAATTGAATTAATTAATTTTTTTCTCAATTATTTTTTCAGTGCTATTAATGATGCGGGGTGTGCGATATGACGTGGATCTCGGCACAAGTTATTGGCCTATAAGAAGCGCGTTAGCATGATTGACACACATCGTAATTCGATAAATAAAAATAGTAATAAATAAAATAGTAGAGAATTATATAGCAGCGCGAGAGACAGACGCGGCCGCCGGCTTTGCTCCAAATAGAACGGTAAGAAAATGAGATAGAGGACACCGCCGCGTCTTCGTTAAATAATCGTCCGATCCACTTAAATAAAAAACATGAAAAATATGAGAAAAATTAGATATGACCACAAACACAAGAAAACCTCTATTGTATCACATTTCGAGAAATATATGTATTTGTTATTGTTTTAATTGAATCCTACGGTTGTGCCATACCCAATTTTTCCATGCATATCTCCAACTTTTTTTAAATACGTTTAATATAACCGAGAATTATTCTCTTATAAATTGGTTTTTATTCTATATTTATTGATTTTGCAGATTCAAGATCTAAATTAACCAAAGCATCTTTGTAAATTATAATTTATAAAAATTAACTTTGTAATATATTTTATAAATTCTGTTTATATATAAGTTTTGTTTAAGAAACAGAAATTAATCTTTTTTTTGGGGGAGGGGGTCATGTCTATTGTCTCAAAATACAAAAAAACCGACAAACAACAAGGCTAATGAGAGTTAGCGCGGCTAATAAGCGCAAGATTTGTAGATTAAAACAGATTACTCTGTAGAGAGAGAGAGAGAGAGAGAGAGATTGACGTCTTCTTTATTTAGATCGAATGTTTCAATTCTCTTTTGAGTCCTCCTCAACAAGGCAAATAAATATAAAAATATTTGTATCTGCATTGCTGAGGAAACTTTAAAGAGAGTTGAAACGTTCAATCTAAATATAAAAGACGTCAATCTATAGAATAATCATTTTTAATTTACAAAATTTGCGTTTATTGGCCGCGCTAACTCTCATTATTCTTGTTGTTTTTTTTTGTAAAGATTGAGAGTCTCTCTGTTTCAGTTATTATTGTTTATTTTTATTTTTATTGTTTCATTTGAATTATATATCAATATTTTGATATATAATTTGAACGAAAGATGTATCAATGGTTGCGTTCAGCAGAGAAAGCAGCTTTGCAATTGTTGTAAAAGTCTTCAATGGCGATTGGCCCTTTTGATTCCTTATAGATCGAAATGTATGAACCAATTATATTGAAGAATTTTACAACAATTGCAAAGCTGCTTTCTCTGCTGAACGCAGCCTGCAATATCGTTCGTCAAATATTTTCGCATCAACACAATATAATACAAAATTGTCTTTGAGAATTTTAAATTGTATATAAATATATAAACTATTCTAGTAAGAGGAGTAGTAAGAGGGATCTATTATAAAAAAACTTCTTCAAAATTTAAAAAACCGTCATTTTATCATTCATACATTTGCGTGTTATTCAAATTGAATCTATAGATGTTTATTAGCGAGTCAATAATATTAAATTAAAAATTTATATGAAAAAAAAGTTTCCAATTAATCTGTTTCAATTTATATAATACATCTTTGATAAAAAATCTCGATAAGCAAAGCACCTCTATGGGTAGTTTCTGAATCAGAGAAATCATTTAAAAGTTTTTTTGTGACATCCGTTCGTGCAAAAAAGTTTGGTATATATAAAGTTTGATATAAAGAGTTTGATATAAAATTCTTTTCTTATTAAATTCCGACAGAAGTCTCCATAATCTTTCCTGTCCTAGAATCCCTAGAAGTAGAGAGTCTGGACATTAGGGATTCCGCGTGATTGGTGCACGTGACTTGTTCTCACAATGGCAGCACCAATACGGAACCTTGCTCACTCAGCGCGAACGGGAAGAAAATTAGAATAGAAATATATCGTACTCGGAATTTATAGTGGTATCACAGAAGTAATGGTGTACGTATATTTCCTAAAAAATTGAGAAATATATCTTTGGCGAAGGTTCAATGTATACATACATATGCTTAAAGCGTTGTGATCGCCAAGCGAACACAGCCTAGAGTATACACACATATTCGTCGCCATTTTGAGATCACTTCCCCTGAATGTCCAGACTCTCTACTTCTAAGGACTCTATCCTGTCCTAGGCCGGTATTCATAGTCTATTCTTATTTCAAGACCATCTTAAGTAATGTCTTAAGACGCTAATGCGACCCTCTGATTGGTTCGTGACATCTTAAGACTGTATACTTAAGACGGTCTTAAATATAAGATCTGACTATGAATACCGGTCCTAGAGTAGGTATAAAGGCCGCGGTCCACTTGACGCTACAAATGCTTCAAAGCGTTTGAGCGACCAATCAGAATAAAGAATTTTACGAATTGACTAATCAAAGAATGCTTCGAAGCGTTTGTAACGTCAAGTGGACCGCAGCCAAAGAGAGTGAAGTCAAACCTGGTTTTCCTTCCTGATTGGTTTGGTTTCGCCATTTTGCAATTAACTGTTAGAAGAAGACGATGTTGAAAAAGAAAAGGTTAGGATAAGGAATACGTCATAAATATTTGTCACAAAATGGCGACTTCCAGTTAGTTGGCTTCACTCTCTTTATACCCATTCTATCCTGTCCAGTTTATCTTAGGACGGAATCCATAGACGGTGCTCAAGATTCGAGATGGTCTTAAGCTAGTGCATGAACCAATCAGAGAGCCGTATTAGCATCTTAAGACATTACTTGAGATTAAGGGCGGAATCCATAGACGGCGCTCAAGATTCGAGATGGTCTTAAGCTAGTGCATGAACCAATCAGAGAACCGTATTAGCATCTTAAGACATTACTTGAAATTAAGACCGGACTATGGATTCCGTCCCTAGTGCTCTTATAATAGCCGATATTCATAGTCAGATCAGAGAGAAACCTGAAAGAGGACATGACGGCCCAAAACCTGTAACCGCGAAATGCTGCCGCGCATTACTGCCCCCTGACAAAGTGGATGTAAACTACATAGCAATATCCACTTTTCTGATGTCTAATTCACAGTGGCTACGTTTACACCGTGCGCTTAGTCCGTGACCTATACGATAGGTGTCTTTGTTTAACCTACAGGATAAACTGGACGCAGCAAGCGTCAAGCAGTGGAGCAGCAACCAACCAGCAAGGCGATATTGTTTACGCCACTGTAAATATTGCCTCATTTTATTAGGTATGAGGGTACATACGTCAACTTTTCAAGGCTGCAAATGATAAATCGATATTTGGTCGGTAAATCGTGCTACATTCACAAACTGTAGATCAGAAATATTCATCTCTGCAATTTTACATGCGCGTGATGTTTATTTTGCTTAAAAGTATTAACATTAAGTTATTATATTACATCCATTTTTATGAATGTGTTAATATTTATATTTTAAATGAACTATATACATATGAAAGTTGTATTTCAAACATATTTTATTTATTTTTTTATTACAATACTATGTATAAATAAAATTTGAAAAATATATAATAAAAAATTGATCTAAATAACTTTTGGGCGTAAGTACTTTTAAGTATTTAAAATGCAATTATAAGTGTCATTATGACTCAAGGATTAGGTGCTTTGTAAATAAATGAATAATATATATTTTTTTAACAATAAAATAGATGAAAAGAAGGTGATAAGCTAGGCTGGTTAATTAGAGGAAAGTCGCCGATACTGACATAAGTTTCCTAAAGTGACATCCTCTTATTTCTCAGAAACTAACTATTGTACTTTATTAATACTAATAAAATCATGATCTGTTTAGTTAATGAAAGAAGTACAAACTCATAATTCGTATATTTGTGGCTTGTTTCTATACCAAATCAGCTAAAACCGAATTCTATGAATGCGAAAATAAAATTCTTACGATTTTCTTTTGTAAATTGCGTGGTTTAAATAATAGTGACTATATTATTGATAATATTACGTCATTTTAAATGCTTGTAGTTTCCTAAATCAGTTTTATTTATATTATTTCTTCTCTTAGTCTTTTCATAATACGATTTTAAATTTAAAATTAGGGTACAGCATAAACCGCCATACCTGTCTGTAAAACAGACCATGAGCTAACTTAATCTTTATAATGTTGCTTTATAGTGTCAAATAAGTCTGAAGGCTAATATAATATAATTTTTCGATGTGTGTGTATGTGAATGTGTATGTATGTGTATGAGAAATCTCAACAATAATAGAATTATTTTTTACATATCGAACGATATGTAAAATCGTTCGATATGTAAAATTGTTCTCATAGTAACTAGAAATATCCTGAGTATCTCATTACGACTTCCACGCCTTGCGGTTTCACGATTACCAAATCTAATCTTTATAATTAAACAAATAATTACATCACGTGTTTTCCTATCAATACAATCTTACTGTATTACTACATGTAGACTTTATTACCTAATTTTTATTTTTATATAATAAAACAAGATTTAAAAACTAACCTCAATAAAATTTGACAACATCCAATTTCACAAATCTTTTTTTGCAACGACTCCATAATGAATCTTGAGATACAAGAATATTCTATGTACGATAGACTGTCTGAGATAAAAAATTTAACTGCATATAAACAAATGTAAGTTTGAAGTTCTTCCTTTTTCTTTTTTATAGTACCCCGTGTTTATATGTTTCTAAAAATTTTGTGAAAAATTTTTGTAGAAATATATATCGTTACTGAGAAATTGCAAAATTGCAGAATTCCAGTATACTGGAAATATTCATTGTGACTTCTGTTATTTAAAACAATGAATTGTGTCATTAGTGAATGTCATTGAATCAGAAAACAAATATTTTGAAATGCGAGAAATATTGAAATAAACGCATTACTGTCGAAATTATTATAGATTTGTTTTTTTATTCCTGCAATGTAGACTTTAGAATATTTCTTCTCACTTCCACCAAATATTGAACATATATTTATTTTATTTTGAGTTCCAAAAGTACATATTAGTTCAGTCGTATAACACAGACTGTATTATCTTCTGACATCGTAATGATTTTGTAATAAATTAGCTCCGTGTCCTCTATTGTTCGTAGTTTCACTCATTCATTTTCATGAGTGAATCACATGACACGTTCGCTGAAATAGATAATCGTAATATGTATGCAAACTGTTAATAGGAGTCACACGTGCGAGACAATAATTTATTAAATATTCATGTAAAATTATATGCGCGCAACACAGCACTCTTCAAATATATTTCGGATAATTTTTATTCGTGAAGCATATTTCATTATCCCCGTCATTTTTTTCATAGATAAGACTGAATAATACACATATAACATGCAGGTAAATATAAATTATCTGAAGAATTTTTAGCAAATTTATTAAAGTCACTTGTTTTGGAGTACGTGCTCTTTAAACACTTATATATTATATAATGCATCTAATTTTTTATGTTATTATATAATTAAAAATATATTGTACATAAAAAAACTTTGTTTTATTTATGATTATTACTATAATACATATTATTTTATATCATATTATTTTATTGATGTAATATTGTAATTATTATTGATAAAGAGTTTTCAATATTGTAACGGAAGTAAAATTTATTTGTCATAGATATATTATCAAAGTTATGCTTAAAATACATCTTTGATAAATAACCTATTTTTATTAAAAACATGTATAGTGTGAATATTCTCCATAATATACTAATATATTACTTTCTTTCTATTTAAGTGTAATATTTTTTATTTAAATACAATTTGGAACTAGACAATTACATATAAAATATCAATAAGTATTCCATATAAATAAAAATTAAATTTTATATATGTAGAATAAGTAAAATAATTGTATTTTTTAATCACGTACATCAATATATTTCTGTTATTATAATTTTTATGATTTCTTATATATATATATATATATGTAAATACGGTATTTTAATAGTAAATTGTGTACAAACATTCTTTAAAGTTTTTGTATAAACTATATTGAGAATTGTTCTTGAATTATAAAAATAATTGAAAAAGTCAGACGAAGATTAATTATAATAATTAATATAAGAAAAAGATATGTAAAATAAAAATATTCGTATATATAAATTTTAAACGATAAAGTTATTTACTAATGTCAGAGGCATATCTGAATTAAAACATTATGAGGGGGAGGAATAAAACATAAATACAACAAAATAGACGACCGTTTCCCTTTAAGGATGGATGATGAGCGTATCGATATACTAAAAATCGTTTGGAAAGTAGATAAAAAAGAAATTACTTTTTTTTACAAGAAGATCAGTTTGAAATAAGACGCCTCAAAGATGATTTGCAAAATAACGGTTAAAACCGATCTTTTTTTTTTATAAAAGTAACGTTCCTCTTCCATTTCAAGGGCAAATTCCAAACGATTTTTAGTATCAATACGCGTATCGCCTATCTCTGTTTCCCCTACTACTTCTAACGACAATAACTGAACTGTTGCAGCGCTATCTACCCTATCGTCAGTCGTACGTTCTACGTTGTAAGAGGCGGACGCACAATGTGGAAGACCACGACCGTGTTCTTCCTTTTTGCCATTGGCATAGCTCTCTTATTCCGGTAAGTTCTATAAGTTATGAACTCGTCTCTTACATCAAAATATTTTTGTAAAGTAAAACGTCTTTAACTGGTGAAACTTTATTTCTTTCTTTTTTTCGTATTGAAATTATAAATAATTAATTGACAGTCTATGTAACTCAATCATAAGGATTTAACGTCGTCAATTCGATCGTTCGCAGAACCAGTCCTATAAATGTACCAAACTTGCCCGAGACATTCTGGGGCCCAGAAAAAAATAAAGAAGCTTCGAAGGAAGTACGATCTTTTACTATTGCAGTGTCGAAATCGGTAAGTTGAAAAAGAACGATGTTATTTATTTATTAAGGAAAGTAATGTTTTTAAGGTTGCATTCTCTACGCTTTTATATGCCGATTATATAAGATATCATTACATTGTAACGAGCAAAGAGTACTTTAACTATTAATAAATATTAATTTCACATGCTGGATTCACTGCATCCGATTTTCGTTGTACGACTCTCTGCATCCAATCAGAAAACAAGATTCCGATAATACGAAGCAAAATTCATCGGATGCAGTATGAATCCAGTTGCGTAATAGATACGTATGCAACCAATGCGTACTTTGTATAGTTGCTATCTCGCTCAATATCACGTAATACGATGCTATCAGTAGATATTATTGTGTTACTGTGTATAGTATAGTTGATATCATTATCTTATTGATATCATCTTACTGAAATTAACTGAAATTTCTATTAGTGGCACTGTAATTTTTATTAACGAAAACTAATTATTATAAGTTATATCAAGAAATATTACATAATCAAATACGAGAAGTCCGTTTTCACGGTCATACGTTGTAAACATCAGTTTATCCTTATTATCTGTCCAATAAAGATAAATGATGATTACAAGTTATAAACGCAAAACGGAATGCACTCATGATTATCAGCAACATTTGCACTAAAGCTTGAAATTTGTACTTTAGTATGCTTTCGACTGTTTTTCAAAACATCGTTATCTTTACAGTTTTGTTATCTTTCCCAAGAAAAATCCTATATCAGGGATTTATAACGATATGAAAAATACCGGTATTTTTCGATATTCTATAGGGTAAGATTGCCGAAATCGCATCACTTTTTACTTAAAGGCTCATGACTCAGAAATTATGAAGAATGTTCTTAAGTTTTTTACAGCATAATAAACTGTACTTTTTTCCCTTTCTTATGTAATTTTTTTATAATTTTTTTGCGCTATTATAACGTTTAAAATCAAGATTTTTTCAATATGGTGTGATTTAGGCAACGAGGAAATTCGTTACCTAAATCGCACCACACCAATATTCCTCATTTAAAACATGATAATGTAAAAAATTTAAAAATTATATAAGAAAAGGAAAAAATTGTATCTTATTATGCTGTTAAAAATTTAAGAATATATTTTTCGTAATTTCTGAAACACATGATAATTTCAAGAAGTAATTTAAGGAGTTTCTACGTGAAACAAAATAAACACTTCGTAGATTTACAATATACATTTTTACATAATAATGAATGGAATAAAAATGTAAGAAATGGAAAAATATTAGGTAACGTGCGATTTAAGAAGTTAGATTATGCGATTTAGGAAACTAGAGCATTTTTTTAACTTTTATTTATTTTATCTATAAAAAAAATATAAAGCAAACTTTAATCTTATTAATTTAATTTTAATAATATTCTAATTACGACGAATGGTCAAGGCTATTTGACTTATATTTTCTGTAATTCTGCTATGAAATACGTTGAAAAATAGCAACGCTATCACGATTTTTTTATTTATGTAAATAACAACGCTCTTGTTGCACTTCATGTCACGAGTATAATAGAGTAGCATTACAGTATCATGTAGATTTTAAATAACCTGTAAGAAAGTATATATAATAAATACAATAATTGAATTTTTAAGCGAGTGCGATTTCGGCAACTTTACCCTAAGATCAGGGACTAAAAACCGAAATACTTTTATTAACAACTATATACCGGTATCAACTATACCTCTATTCAATAATAGCGGTATACGAAAAATCGAGATCAAATACCGGTATTGGACGTCAAATACCGGTATTACCGAAATATTATGCGTATACCGGTATTCAACCGAAATTTTCATAATACCGGTATACCGGTATACCAGTATTATGATATTTGGGATTATGGTAAATTTCGGTTAAATACCGGTATTTGACGTCCAATACCGGTATTTGATCTCGATTTTTCGTATACCGCTATTATTAAATAGAGGTATGGTTGATACCGGTATATACAGGGTCCGGCCAAATAATATGTAAAAGCGGGCACGACGTGATTCCTTATGAAAAAATAAACAAAATATATAGAATAAAATTTTTCGATCTTCTGCTTAGTTTTCGAAAAAATCGAGTTTGAAAATCCACTGCGTACGTATGCTGTTGCGGCTAAGCTACGG
>NW_017257400.1:957840-962610 GCF_001594055.1 Mycetomoellerius zeteki | reverse complement strand
GTTTATAAACAATGTTTATACGGATTCTAAAAGCTAAGGTTAAGGAAAAACACAAAGACCATTTTTAGTGAACAAAATTTTATTTTATTAATTACAGTATTGCTGGAACTGTTGTCCTCATTGTCGGATATATAACCGTGCCCGCCTAATTATCGATGCCTGAATCCTTGGCAACGTATTTTGGTTTTTTAATTGTTTTTAAACACCGTATGCGTTATACGTCACTCGACGAACCGTAGCTTAGCCGCAATATCATACGTACGCAGTGGATTTTTAAACTCGATTTTCTCGAAAACTAAACAGAAGATCGAAAAATTATTACTATATTTTCTTAGTTCACTTAATTTACTTATTGTTGTTATTAAAGCTTTATAATACATAGTTACAAATTTGTGTATGCATTTCTTATTTATTTTTGTCTTTCAAGTTTGAAACCAACGCTGCGCCTTTTATCGTAAGCTGAGTGATTTCCTTCTTAGGAGAAACTGAACTCCGCTACGTCCCTCTGGTGACAAAGCCGCGTACTACTCGTACTGAGCGACACTTTAAAAATGTTTGTCTAAACTAGAAAAATGTAATTGTTATATCTATTTGCATGAAGTCTAAGTAACTACTCAATGTAGTTGAGTCACTATTTCACTACCAATTAATATATAAGTGCATACAATTTGTTACCGTGACTATATTTTTATGACATTCAGCACTACTTTAGTTTCTATTACTTTGTAAAACTAGTTACAGGTACTTCAATTGCAAAAGTTGCCAAATTTATAGTTGCTAGAACTATTTAGTTTTCTCTCAGTGTATATATTTTGTTTATTTTTTCATAAAAGGAATCACGTCATGCCCGCTTTTACACATTATTCGACCGGACCCTGTAGTTGTTAATAAAAGTATTTCGGTTTTTAGTCCCTGTCCTATATAAATGCTTATTGAACATCAAAATTTAATTGTGATATTATTTCAGTAGTTTAGCTCTCTGCGTTTTTAAGTTCGATAAAATTTCGGCGCGCAGTTCAAAATGACTACAAATATGGAATACATGCATGTACATATATAGTATATACAAATATAGTATATACAAATTTACATTGAATTATTTAAACATTAAAGATCCAGCTTCGACTTTTAATTCCCATTTCCTAAAGATCACCTTGTTATCTTTCTCAAAATCTCATCGCAATTTCAAAGAAACCGTTAAAATGAATCTTTCGTAGAAGAATCAAAAGAGAAACGCATAACTGTATTTTCGACTAAAATAAAATTTCTTGAATAAGGTAATTGATGACCTAAATGAACGGCTCAAAAACAGAAGAGAATTGGTAGAACCATTGGAGGATGCTGCGTGGACTTACGGCATGAATACGACTTACTTGAAAGATGTTCTTGAATATTGGAGCACGAACTATAACTGGTCTGAACGGCAAGCGTTGCTCAATAAGTATCCTCAATATATGACCAATGTACAAGGTAATAAAATTTTTTTGTTCGACTGCGGTCTTTTGAACGAGTTTCGTGATTGTTTTGCGATAGTTGAAAGACTTGCTCCGAAACAAGTACTTAATGAGCGGCATCGCGCTCATTATGCATTCCTTATTTCCCTTTTGTCTATTATTAGCGGGAAATAATAAATGCCGGTCTAGATAATCTAACTACGGTCGTAAAAGCCCCGTTAGAGTACTTTACCGAAAGGACAAGCGGTTTTATAATTTGTAACGCGTTAAAAATACCTTATTGAACAGACACGGAGAAAATATATTTTTATTATTTTTATGCCAGAATACAAAATAGAAATATATAACACGATTAGTTGATCTTTGACTCTGTAAAAAAAAACAATCGCTATTTAGAATGTATAAATGTATATGTGTTAATGACGTTTCATTCAAAGTATAAAGCTAATTGAATAAATTAATGTCTATAGGTCTGGATATACATTTCTATCACGTGAAACCTGATGTTTCGCGAACCAAATTAAAGATTTTGCCATTATTACTTGTTCACGGTTGGCCAGGATCGGTGGTGGAATTTCAAAAAATTATTCCTCTGTTAACGACACCGCGTCCCGACAAAGACTTTGTGTTTGAAGTGATCGCACCTTCACTTCCGGGATATGGATTCTCACAAGCGGCCGTACGACAAGGATTAGGTCCTCCGCAGGTAAAGTTTATGGAAAAAAATGTCTAATAATCTTATTAAATTGCGTAATATTCACGCTCCCAATCAGCAAGGCAAACTCTTTATTTCAGTCGAGTACGAGACGCGATAGTTTTGAAATAATGAGCGGAGTGATATGAATAAGAGTAATTCGGACTTAGTTTCTGCCAAGATTTTAGGCGAAAGAACTTGTTAGTCTCAGAGATAACTAACGATCTTTCATAGATATTCCATATAATCGGCGCTAAATGAGTCTTGGTATTCTTTATAGTAAACAATTTTTTTATTAAACAGTATTACTAGAAATGTACAATGTATTTAATAAGAATTGTTATACATTATATTCCGGTAATCGAAATTTCAAATCCTGCAGATACATCACGTGTTTTCACGCGTTATCTAAGATACCATCGTTTCCAAGCGTGATGTTTCACAATTTTAAAAATTAATATTAAATATATCATAATATTAAATATCATTAAGAGAATTGAAGAGGTTCTTGATTGTAACAATTCTTCTTATTGAATATACTGTAATTTTATAATACTGTTTAATAAAAAACTGTTTACTAAAGAATACAATCACTTGAGAACGAATGCTAATTGTATTTATGAGAAGGAATATTTATGAGAGATTGTTAGTTGTTTTTTCTGAGATCGACAAGAACTGACAATGCATATAATCACTGTCAATCATTTGTCATTTTCAGATAGCTGTTATATTCAAAAATCTGATGTTGCGTCTCGGTTATGATAAATTTTACATGCAGGGCGGAGACTGGGGCAGCGCTATTATTGCGCATATATCTGCTCTTTTTCCAAATAAGTACGTATTTTTTTACACATTGATGGTGACTTGCTAAATAATTCAATGAGATTTTACGTACATAGGTATGTACAAAGTATGAAAACGACAATCTTTTTCAGTGTTCTTGGCACTCATTCGAACATGTGTATGGGTGTGATGAAGTCCAGTATGCCGTGGAGAATCATCGGTGCGCTTGTTCCATCGCTCGTTGTCGAGAGCGAATATGCCGATAGAATGTATCCTTTAGGATATCACACTGGTCGAATCCTTGAGGAAACTGGATACATGCATATACAAGCTAGTAAACCAGATACTATAGGTATTTGATATTTTATATTAAATTAAATTATTAAAAATTAAATTAAAGATAAAATCTTAGATTATATTATATCAATGTAATATATATGTCATTATCACTTCTGTATTTAAAAACATTTAAATATATATGATTTAAGAGAGTTTGCCAATTTAAAGAATTATAAAAAGTAATTGAAAAATATTTTTAAAGGTACCGCCGTGGCAGCCTCGCCAGTCGCATTAGCAACATATATTTTGGAAAAGTTTAGTACATGGACGAATCCAGAATACAGATTTCGAGCGGATGGTGGTCTCCTCGAAAAATACACTTTAGATGAGCTTTTAGATAATATCATGCTTTATTGGGTTACTAACTCTTTCACTACGAGTGTACGACTTTATGCCGAACAGTTTACGAAAACTTCTATGGCGAGCGGTATCGATGAGTATGTTTTTCTTTTAATTACAATTCTACTTTTCTAAATTAAAGTTTTTTATGTTTAAAAGAAAATAATACCTTTTGCTTTATTTCTATTGACGAGTATGTTCAATTTCTAGTTTGCCTGTTGATGTGCCGGTAGCGTGTGCGGTGTTTCCTCACGAGCTAGCTTATCAACCGAAAAGCCTCCTTCGCGATAAATTTACTAATTTGATACAATTTAATCATTTACCACGAGGGGGCCATTTCGCTGCATTTGAAGAACCGGTTCTTTTAGCGGATGACATCTTCAGTTTTGTGTCCACGGTTGAAGATATCAGGAAAAAAAACAATGCTAAAAATACGCCAAACGCAGAGAAGAAAATAAAAGAGCCTACGAAAATTTGAAAAAAATATTAGCTGTGCTATTTTTTTAACTTATGAGAGGATAATAACATTCAAAGCAAGACACTGGACTTGATTGCTTATAAAAACAATGTTGTTGCATGTTTTCTAATTTTGTATAATATGGATATGTGTTTTGAATAAAATGCTTATTTTTTTAATGATTTATTCTCTTGAATAAAATGCCTATTTTTCTAATTCTTTATTCGATACTATTTTCGTACAGTTGTGTTTAAATTTTTATTTAAAAAATTATCGTTTTAAATATAAGGCGCACCTGTCGGAAATCCATCTAAAAAAAAATAAATTGATTGAAATTTTTTAAATAATCATGAAAGCATGTTAATGAATGTATTGTATAATGTTGACGGTTGTCAAAAAAAATAAGTATTGTATGAGGCTTTGCCTCAAAGATATTCCCTATAAACGCAAAATGTTCCTAGAATGTTACATGAATTATTAAAAAATTAAAATAATGTTATAATATTTCGAAAATATAAATATTTTTTTAATATTACAGGAGTATTCTATAGAGGTTATATGTCCACTTATATAATAAACCTAGGTATTATATTTTAATATTCCTGAAACATTATTAAAATATTAATAAATATTAATTATTTTTAATTTTGTGCAATTTGAATTCACAATCCAGTAACGAAAAGTTCTTATCAGTCTATGCTGCA
>NW_017257400.1:892952-957717 GCF_001594055.1 Mycetomoellerius zeteki | reverse complement strand
AAAATATTATTAAAATGTTATATTTAAGAAATGTTATATTCTGAGAATATGCCTAAAATATTATTTAATATTAAATAATATTATGCGCTTATAGGGTTGGAGCCATTTAAAGAAGTTTTTCTTTTTTTTGTCATTTGTAGCTGAAATTGCAAAATATATAAAATTATTATAGACATAATTTTTTTAGCATGTTTCCCGTACTTTCAGATAAAAAAATTAATTTTAGTGAGAAAAATTTTTATTTTTAAGTACCTAAAAATGAAAAATTATATCTACTTTTAAAAATCTGAAAAAATTATCAAAAATACTCTATGGAATATGGTATCATAAGGGAAATTGGAATTGTAATGATCCACTAGTAAATAAATATTTTTTTCAAAAAATTAAAATTTCGATTCCAAAATTTCCTTTTTAGTATTATAATCTACACATATTAGAATATTTTTGAGAATTATTTTAGATTTTTAAAAGAGAATATAATTTCTCTTTTTTTAGGCAGACTCTTGATACATGGAATACGTCATATATACATATTTTACCACTGTGTCATAATTGTTGTTTTGCTTTATGATAAATAGATGTTGATAAGCTCAATATGTTAATATGAATGACTATGCAAATGTATATAAGATTAAATACTTCACTGATGTCTGTCTTATTATTAAAAAGTAATAAATAATATCCGTTTTCACACACACATCTAATGTTTTTATATTCGCAAATAACGAACAGATATACATATAAATATACAAATTTATACTTTTTATTTAATCTCATCTATCGTATAATCGTACACTGAATTTATATTAGCGAAATTTTAGAAAATAATGAATCTTTTCCAGAGAGATCCTTCTAAAGGATATGATTCTCTATCCGCTCTTTCGTATCGTGACTCTTGGAAATTGTGGCTTTTCGACCCATTCACAGATGACCGGACGGCTCTCGATAGGCGGCAAACAACAAAGGACCCTAGAAGAAGTCTGTAGAAGGCACTAGAAGGGGCAGCGACAGACCCTCTCCGATCTCCAAACGTGACGCATGATGCGTGCAAGTGCGACGAAAACAAATTGTTTGTGTTAGATAGTTGACACTCGCAGACTTTTAATCTCGATCGGTTTACTGTTCGGTGCTACTGCAGATAGTGACAAATATATAATTATCTTGTGCTGAGAAGAATTGTTCAAGTGAAACCAAATTGAAATCATACATTTAATTTCGTGTTGCTTTTCGCAAATAAATATTACTTAAGAATATTATCACGTATGTCTGTATGTCTATAAATTCGTATAAAGTTAATTGAAGTATAACCGATTCTCTCGATCTTTTCCTAGATTGCATTATATTAGAAGAATGTAATCAATTGATTTAATATTGGAACGATCTTTCAATGTGAAATTATGAAATTACGGTCCAAAAATGCGTGCCTGTTGGAATAATTAGGATATGTTTCACCGACGATTCCAGGAAAATCTTTTAACTAATCAGTAAACAGTAACAAACGAAGAAAGGAATCACAAGAAAAGGATATTATTTATAGATGTATATCTAGGATATCTGAAGGAAGGATTCCTGTGGGGTCACAGGGTGGTCACGAAGCGCGAGGCACAAATAAACAAAGGTCATCAGTTGTTTGTAGATCGTCAATACGTAGAGTGCAGTCAGAATTCAGTCGCGCGCGTTATAAGCCTGTTTCTTCGCTCATGCAGCAATTTGTCGATTAATATTATTACGTAATTGCAATGCAGTCTCGAAGCATCGACATCACCGATATCGTGAAGATTTGATTGTATTTCTTCCGAGATCTCGAAATTTTCCGCACAATTAATCACCTTGACGAAGATGACGTTACGTATCGTCTGCGGTTACATGTGATTTCTTTCTTTGTCAGCGAGGAACATTGGGGCTTACCGCGTGTGGGCCGTGCGGCGACAAATTCCAGCCGACAGCGTGGGACGATCGGCTTGAAACAAGAGGGAACCGCGTCGACCACGTGACGGCATAAAGTGCAAGACGCCGGCGCGGTGTAATCATTTCGTTCCGGCGATATGACAGGCGGGAGGATGGGAGCAGAAGGAGACCCGACGACAATAATCGTCTACGCGGATGTTTACACGCAGGAAACGCCGAGCACGTCCGAGCATGAGCTCAGGTGAGTGTGTGACGTGTGTGCGTGCGTGTGTGCGTCCGCGGATAGACAGATGCGTGCGTACGCGACAAACGTGCGTGATGTTACGCGTTCGTTACGTCGAGGTTACGTCGAACTTCCCGACGTACGTATCGCTCATCATTACCCTGTGCTGTCATTTGCCAAGGAAAAACGGTCACTGACCGGCGAAAGACATGGGTAAAAACAAGAATGGACCGCCTAATTAATTAAAGGTGCATAGAAAATTATATTAATTGTTCAACGTTCCTTCTTTTATTTCGTACGTTACATTTCAAAGTGAAAGGATAAGGCAAAGACGATTTGAAACGTATCACTGATTAAACCATTAAACCTTGCTCTTCTCTCGTTTCTTCTTAGATAAATACTCGCTGATTGAAATAATAAACGAAAAGAAAACAATATAAGAACTGCGTGCGGAATGATTCGAAATGAAAGTTGAAATAAAAATTCGATAAAAATGTGACTTTTCATTGACTAGAATACTAGATTGTTCCTTTTGTAAATATGAGCGGAAGAGAATTTATAATTTTTTAGCAAGCGTCTGCGAAACTTTACTTCGGTTCCAAAGGTCTAATGGACGCAATGCACATACAAAAGTTTTCTGTCACGGTCTGTTTGACATTCGTGGTACATACGATTCGCACATGAGCCGGCACCGTGCAACGTGATGTGCAACGTCGCGGTACACACCTTAACATTAAATATCCCGTCCTTCCTTTTGTATACCGATATCTCGTCCTCGGCGGGTAGCTTTGAGTGCCGGGGTAGTGTTATGTGTCTCCTGGACACTCGCGTAACTCGACACGTGCTAACTCGGCGACGAAATGCGCGAATTTTCCGAGAAACTAATGCTTGCACAGCGCAAATGGATCCTCTCACACACGTGCCAAAATGACGCAAGAAATTAGTTTAGCGCACGTTGAAATAGCAGGCTTAAACGGAGTTGTCAGAATCGCGTATCTAAATGTGGCAATGGTGATTCGCCACGCAGAAAGCCGGGAATTTCTGCACGCGAACGTGAACGCTAACAAATAGCGGCTATTATAATTTGTACGGAATATATTCTTTGGGAGACGTTGGCACAGGAGTTCCAATTTTTTTATCCTCGCACGCTTCTCTCGCTTGCTTGAGAACCGGTTTCATATCGACCACGTTTACATGCGCGTCTCAAAAAGGAGACGCAGACGTGAACCGAGAAAGGAGCGTGAGGTACCTTTCGACGAAGCGCAAACACTTTATTTGATATTCGGCAGCGTGAGGAAAGGAAACGGAGAAATCCCGGCGCGAAACGTGCCAGAGAATCGGATGTAATCGAAGAATCTGACTAATAAAATTGCAACGGTTTGTAAATAAGCATATGCAGTGTATTTGATATGTTACGGTACGTGAATCTGCTGTTCTCGCCATCTGCTCGATTGTGATTTCCACGTAATTCCCACGCAATTTTCAATCAATTAAGATCACGGAAGGTTTTGTATCATGCCAGGGTTAAATGCTCGTTATACACCAATAAAGCGCGTATTTAAAGAGAGGATTATCTGTTGCAAACAGTTGCAAACGAAACTTTAGTGCGTCGCGATTAATTTATTGCTTTAGCCGTTAAAAAAATACAATGTTTTCGGAAAAGTATCAGAAGTCGTATGATTATCGTAAACAAAAAACCATGGAAATGAAAAACGAGAAATCTATTTGGAAAGTCGAGAAAAAAAGCCTCTTTGAGTAAGTTTGCTTTTAAGTACGCATATTTTTATTCGGCCTACTCGAATCCACTTTTATCGCGCGCTTTTAATTGCGTGACTCGTAAATCGCAGTTTATCGCGTTTAACGCAATCAGCGTCAAATATTTGACAATTCGTTGCATCAAGAGATGTTTACGCGAAAAGATCAAATTCTAGCAGGAGTAAACTGTTGCAAAACAGATTTGATCCAATGATTCTATTTAAAGCGACCAGTTCGCCTTGATCGTGACTATAATTATACATGCCAATCTTTTTGCTAAACTGCAAAGGCACAAGAACCTAATCAGAATGTCATATTTTTATAAATACTCATTTGGAAATGCATTTATTCTACATAAAGTTGCGAGGTTTATTCCGATTTTCGTATTATTCAAAGAACAGAAATACTCACCGAGTGCCCTTTGCTCGATTTATGTTAAAATATGCTCTGTTGAACCGACAATCTACATCGTGGTACTGCGTAATCTACATAGCGAATAATCTACACTGGTGAGCCATATTGAAAAATACTTCATTTAATTTCCTTTCGAAATGTTTCATAAAATATATATGCACGGAAAGAATTATTTTGCTGCAGTATTTAAAAATTTAATCTAGATCTGAAAATAATTTTGTTGGACCGTCAAAATAATTATGTATAGGACGTTCAAACGTAATGAGAAGTACTGCAAAAAGTTTTGACATTCAAGCAACCAGCTTGGGCGTTCTACATAATTTTGGTGATCTAATAAAATTATTTTCAGATGTGGTAAATTTTAGATATTTTGACAAAATCGTTCTCTTTCCATATTGTTCACGTTAATAAAATTGCTCTGATTCGGAAACAAACAACTGAATGAAACGTAACAAAATTGATTGAATGTTTTCATGCACCGGATTGAGATACATGATAGTGCAAATACGAACAATTAGATGTACACTACTCATCATTAACGGTTTGAATGCTATTAGAGATACGGTGTAATAACTGTGTATAATAATAGGCAATTGTATTTCTCCGTTCTACGCATCGTCAACAAGAAGTCAATTAAAGACCAGTGATGATACATTTCTTCGAAATTATCTTAATTTATTTACCATACCGTTAGCACGTGCGATCTCTTTCGTTAGACTTTCGCGAAGTTAATTAACACACAAGCTGTACAATCAACGTGTTAAATCCACGCAGACATCATCGCTCAATCCTCTCCCGTATCCTTCACCGTCTGCGTCATGCATTACGATATATACGCACATTCACATATTCATTGCATGCCTGTACAGTTACTCGTACCGTGACACACAAAGCTGAATCTTTCTCTGTTTTTAGTTGATAGTTGCTTATTGTCGGTATCGCACGAATTTTTTCCGTGCAGTTTCCACGTGGATTTTTCGCGGGAGTGAGATCGCGGAAGATTAAGTAATGCATCGTGCGATGACGGGGCTAAATACTCGACGTGCGTTAAGAAGGCGTGAAATTAAAGACACGCATATTTGTTGAACGCGCAGTGTGATATGATAAGACCACGGTGCTCGTAACGATTTTTGATTAGTCCATACCCGTCGAAATATGTTCGGCCACGGTAAATCGCGCAAACATAAAAAAGAGACTAACAGCAAGAAACATCACGTTCGCAACTGGATGCACTCGAAGAAAAAGAAAAAGAATGAGGCTAACCTCTTTGCGTAAGTCTGATTTTTTTTTTTTTATTTAACTCTATTCGTTACGACGGTCGTTCTCGCGTTTCGCAATCCGGAGTTCTTTCGTCGAGCTCCAGAAAACTGTGAAAACTGCAAGAAATAACAGGACCCTGCTATTATTATTATTTCGGTGACTTCGATCTTCCGCGATGTGGAAAATTTGGAGCAAATGTCAGCCTAACGTCATTCGTCGCGTTTCCATTGTCACGAATCGGCGCTCCGGAGAACCGTTTTCGTATGTTTTTCCACATCGATGTCTCGATGATTTTCAATTCACGCGGCAGCTCCACCGAGCTCCACGCTCCACGCGTCCCTTGTCCTGCATAGCGTGCGCGCGCGTATTATACGTGCGTGCACACGCATCTCCTGCGTGAGCATGACGACGAAATCGTTCGAGATGCCTTTGTGGCTGTGCAGTTACGATCGTATCCGTCATCGATCGCGGCGATCGCGACCGTACCAACGGCAAGAGTGAAGCTCTTTAACAATACTCGTGTTACCGCCAACGGTGCCAGCGGAACGATGCGCTTTAAAAATCCGTTGTGGCAGCAAGGAAGCTACGAGTAAGTAAGTCGAGAGGGAAAAAAGTTTTTTTTCGGTGTGAATGGATTGTAGTTGTAGGTTAAGCTGCCCTTTGCTCATCCTGTAATCCTATCACGTGTTCTCTCCCGGTTGGACATGGTTGAATTCTTTCGGTAGCTCGCAGAAACGACCGGCTCGCACTGGCGCCGGCGAGTAAAAACTTGGTACCATCTACAAAGTCTACTCCCCTAATCGTGTCGTCTATTCACAATTTATTATTCTAAGAAATCCTACGTTTATTCTCTGTTTTATTGATGATAATGTTTGTAATGTTTTTTATTTACAGTCACAAAATTTGAATTATTGGCTAATTGTTAGAACTAAAACTTACACTAAATGTTTTTAAATTAATTGACTAAATTAATTAATTATAGTGTAATTAAATTTAGTTGATTTAAATATTTAATTACTGTGTGTGGAAATAAATTAACACAACTATAAAAAGGCTATAAGACATCTAGTTAATTAAATTTAATTAATTAAATGTCTTGGTCCACAGCAGCCTTTTCATTTTTGTTTTTGTTAATTATTTGCAATAATTAAAAATCTAGATATATTGTATTATTTGTTCGCACGTTAAATAAATTATGTCAAAAATAAAGATTGAAAATGTCATTATTATTATTTATTATGTAAAAAATTAAAATAATTTAGCAAATGAATAGACGATAAGATTAATGACTTTGAACAAGGATTAATTAGGCCGACAGAATAGTGTGACAATTTTCTTTGAATTCCGTGCTTCGATCAATACCGTACAAAGGTTGGTATTTGTAAATACTCCATGAGAGGAATCGTAAATGTGATCTGATGATCGGATTCAGTGATTTCAAAACTCTATTAAAAGGAATCTACTTCGGGGTCGCCTACTTTCTCTCCAATGACCATTTTTTCGTGCACGCACACATTCACCGAATATAACTTCACAAAATGTTATGTAACAATTATAATAAATATAAAAATAAATTGATGAGAGTCACTTTTCCAAGTTTATTAGAATTTACTAGAATTCCCTTTTCTAATTATAATTTTTACTATAAGTCTATTCTTAATTAAAATAGCAAGAATTTCTAATCTTCAAATGTAACGAATGACTTACAATTTTTTATACTTTATCCTATTTTTTCTTTTTTCTATAAAATAATAATTTTAATCTTTTTTGTTGCATTTAGCACTTAATTACTTGTTTCTTTTTCTACAAATATAAAAATTATGCCCGAATACTGCTTAAATGCAAAATGTGTTACTTTTTTAATTAATGCCAGATGCAAAATGCAAAATAATCAGAAATATTTTTTAATTAATCTTTAATTTTGGTAGTTAGTAACTAAATTTCGTACAACGTTAATTAATTAATTTTAAACTCAGTTGATTAATTTTTTTCTGAAATTCGATCGTTTTTGGTATTTTATGTCGTATGTGTGCAACCTCTATATACGGCACTGCCGTATAACACGTGTAAAGCTCAGCCAAGGGTGGGATAACGTTCTCAGGGTTCAGGTCGAACAGTTTCACGACGACCGTTGACGGTGCACGGTTGCAGCACTCGTTTTGCAGTACCGGTATGCGTTTCTCAGAGTCAGCGTTTTGATTCAAATTTTCGGTTACGTGCAATCTAATGCTCTCGGTTTCGGTCGTTTCCATGTGGACGAGTGATATAACAATTATTAAAAATATTTTACATGCATACTAAATGGAAAAATGGTCACCTGTGACATTATACATTTGGAGCACGTATGGAATCATGCCGTCATTAATTTATCATCATTCATTTCATATTAATTTAATTAATTATCTTCCAAGTCGACTAATTTTTATCATTAATATTCTAATCATTAGAAAATAAATTGCAAGCTAGAAAATAAGTGTGATGCAATTATACACGCACTGAAAAAAATTGTTCATTTGATTAGATTAATTTAGCTCGTCTTTATTTCTTTCGAAGAATTATGTATTTAATTAAATCAGACATATTGTAGATAGGCTTATATACATACATATATTCTCCAACGAAAAAGATAAAGACAACTAAATTAATTTAGTCAAATAAACAATTTTTTTCAATGCAGAATAACATTCTTAGCCCAGGAAAATTCTCGGAAACTTTGGAAGAAAAAATAATTTTTATTTTCGGTTCTTTTCATTGCTATATTTTTCCGATTTTTTTTCTTTTAACAATTTCAACATTATTGTCCTTATTTGTCAATGATTTTAAAACTTTTAAGATTTCTTTCACATGTAAGTGTTCTAATAAGTAATTCAACAATAAAATTCGTTATCGTGATCATTTATGAGATTTCTGTTAATTTATGAATTAATTTCTTTCTGTTAAATGTTAATAAAAAAACAAGCCAATTAAGTGACGAGTAATGCTAGACATATTGAATAAAATAAGAAATACAAAATTGAACATAAGGAGTTAATCGAGGAGTTAATATTATTAGGCATAAAACCAGAGGCGGAGGATTTTTCCTACTCTGGCTTTTTCTTAACTCCTTATCTTTAATTCCACTTCCCTTATTTTGTTCACTATGTCTGAGCTTTTACTTTATTAAACAGAAAATGCTTGTTTTGTGTATGTGTATTCTGAAAGATGTGTTAACAAGTGTGTCTATGTTATAGGATAGGAAAGGGAAATTTATTAAGTAACGGAATTATTAGTTCAAGCATAATAAAGATGTATAAAAAATACTCTTTTGTTTAAAAATAGAAAGAATATGTATTCTGTACGTTATCGCGAAGTTTTGTACCTTATTATCACAAAAGTTTTTATGACAGAACTTGCACTTATAGTATGAACGACATTAAAAATTAAGTAAAAATATATTATTTGCTGACTATTTTCAATTTCAGTCTCGGAATAACTTTTTTTTTTAATTTTTCTATATTTTTCGGAAAAAATCAGGTTCTTTTCCTTGATTTTATTTTTTCAGAAAGAACGATTTTGCTAAATCTAAAAAATTCGCTAGATTCGAAAATAATTTTATTAGCTTATCAAAATTTTATTAGCTTATCAAAAAAGTTACATAGGAATCTCAAGCATAATAATAATAATGAATGATGCTGCAAAAAGTTTTGACATTTTAGCAATCAGTTTGAATGTCCTACGTATATAATTACTTCGATGATCGAATAAAATTAGATCGAGTTAAATTTTTAGATACTATTCAACAAAACCTTTTCATGTAAGCGAAATTAGTCTGAGTTAATCGAAGTTAGTCTGACAAACTCGGAGCCCATTGTTAAAAATAACAGAAAATTGGACTTTTGTATTATTGTGTTATGGACTTGATTACTGTTACAGCTGTTTGTATTTCATCACGAATATGTTGTATGCATAGTATAATGTATCTATTTGATGTATACGATTACATGTATTCCAAAAGCATTGTAGTTAGTACATTTTCGCATTTTGTTCGTCGAAAATTCCATTCTACGTTGGAACTTAATTACCGGTTTTTTAATTTAATTCACGCGATTTTTGTCAGTGGAGCTGTAATTGTATGCACGTCACACACTACTGAGTCTCACCTTGACTTTGTGCTCGCAGACTTTTTCTAAGAGCAAATTCATGTATTAATAAAACGTAGAACGTAATAAAAGAACGCGAAAGATCGTATTAGAAATTTTTATGAAATTATATTATCATCATTGTTCACTATTAATTATATTATCGTTGTTTGATATTGAACTTCGATTTTTCAAATAATTATGTAAAAATAGATAATTAAAAATTCTGCAGCATGAAAACGTTTTATTTATCACTTTAACATATCTCAATACACTGAGACATTAAAATAATTGTGCTATATTTATTCGAGCATTTTCATAATTTTCATCATTATTTTTGTCTTTTTATGTAATATTGTTTAATTATTTCATGAATATAACTGCAATTCAAAAAAAAATTGTGTACGAAAAAAATCGCGTTCTTATGCTCCATCAATCAATGTAGAAAAACCTGGCGCGTGATCGTAATTCTATTGTCATCTACGCACGAAGAAACGAAGGTTACGCATTGACTACGAAATAGCTTTTGTATTGATACGAAATATTTCAGCTGCTTCGTAGCACAGCTGTAGTTTTCTCTCTAAGTTGACCTAGGCGAATACAATTGATGGGGAGGGTAGGCCTAGAATCCCTAATATTGTATAGCTAAAACTTATCGTTTGACAACGTCACATGGGATTTTCCTATCCTTTCTTAAATCAAAGGACGATTTCCCTGTCCAGTCATATGTATACATTTAAAAAAAATCATAAGTTTTCTGGCGATTTATTGACTTTCTTATATGGAGAAAATTTTTTCTTAGAGTTTACCCTGAAAATATGATAGTCGTGGGACAACATTGTATTTCGAGGAATTTCAATGTAAATCTCTTTCATTCATTAATAAAACTACAATAAAGTATAAAATAAATTTGATTAATTTTATTGAAGTGCATAGTAAAAATCTTTAAAATATTGTATTCTACCACAACTACTATATTTTCAGGATAAATTTTAAAAGATAATTCTCTCCGTGTAGTAATTAATTGTAATAAATAGCTAAAACTTGTGTATTTTTATAGAAAAGGTGATTCAAATGAGTTGTAAGTTCTAAATATATAAGATATCTTTTATATGAAATTAATGATAAAAGAAATATAAGAAAAAGAAAGCATATTGTTCTGAACGGAGTCTGTAATAATTATTTTAAAACGAGGCTAAAATATTTTAAAGTGGCTTTAGGTTTTATTTTATAATTTTTTTTCGGAAAAAAGAAAAAGATGAATTTGAGGTAAACATTCGAGAGCAGTTAATTATGTTCAGTCATTAATTAAATTTTGATCGACAATACGATACGCATAGATCTAGTTAACGTTCATTAGCTTTTATTAGCTGACAGAATGTCGACGGTATTCAGTCCGCTAACGCACTCCACGTGCTCGAGACTTGATCAATTGGGACGTAATCGGCGCGAGCGATGTACCAGATGCGACACAGATTATATACGTAATCGTAATAAGTCTTTTATGACAGAAGATTTCTATGATTGTTTACACAAAATCGCGCATATCAACAAGCATATATTTAGAACATCGACTCATGAGCATACATTTAATAGCCCAGGATGTTCCACAAGGAGAAGCCGATTCCTCCTGCAGTTGCTTTGTATGTTTAGAAAACCAGTGAGAATGCGAAAGGTGATTAGATTATATGGTCTAGATAAAAGTTACATCATGCCGACTGTGTAGGAGTGTGACAGGAGTATAGTGTTTCAAATATAAAGTGCTGCGGTAAAATTACAGACATTTCACGTGACGAAAGTTGGACTTGCGAAATATGAAGCAAGTGTCATTTTATTCCACCCTAACCGCGGAGGAAAGGACTCGAACGCACCCTTGCAAGAAGACTAGGTGGTAGGTTCTTTCTTCCCGAGAATCCCGAAAGTGTAATCTCTTCCCGAATTCCCGTATTCCCGTAATATTTCGAAGAGATATTCTTCTTTATCTATCATTTATCTAACTGTAGCCCAGAGCATGTACATAAGCTTATTCAAATGAAACATGTTCTCTAAAAACCTAACATATTAAATTATATTTTATATCTATATATATATATATAAATTCTTAATAATCGAATGTATATGTATATATTTCTTATACACAGATATATTTCTAATAATTAAAAAACTTCAGTATATTGAAAAAAGTCTGGTAATAATAATCAAGCCTAAATGATAGCTACTAAACCTTTGAAATAATTTCATTCAAATGTTCGGTTAATGTAACTAAAATTAATTTTTACTATTATTATGATTGATTACTTTTACTATGTTTGGTAATATTTATCAAATGTGACACTAATGTGGCGAATAAAATACATTTGGTAGCTTTTTACCAGTCTTTCTTTAATGTACAAATAGTGATCTGATTCGCTTTTGTAGAACTTCAAAAAATGAATTAATCTTTAATTAATGTTCTCAATTTGAGTATTTCTTTCTAGTCCTTAGCAAAATGAATTAGACTGTATTAAAAATAAATCCCGTTTGTTTCAGTGTGATAATGTCCTCTGACGACCAATCGTCTCCAGCGCAGGCATCGATATCCACAACGAGTTTCGATGTGCTGGACAACGCAAGATTGGAGAAGATTAATATAACTCCCATAATATCACAACCAACAAAATCCGTAATTTCACCGACCACGAACACCGATGCCGATGCGATAGAGGAAGCAGTGTCAATCGTGCAGACGACATTACCCATGCCGGAATTGCAACCGAAAGTCGAGAAGAACGGTATCGAGATGAAGACAAAGAAATCTTCTGACGAGCCAAACGATGACTGTCTGATCAATTGCATTTATTATACACAACAGTGTTGCGACTGTACGATAGTTTGAGATCGTTCAACGCTTCTAGCTAGATAATGCCGAAGAAACAGCGCCTTGCGAGTACTCTGATCAATTTTGGGGTTTCAAGATGCCGCTCTTCGACGAAAAATTTAGGAATTGACATTGCAATAAGTATGGCGCGCCACTAGAATACTTTGTGATACTCATGAGAAGTATATAATAGAAAAAAATTCTATGGGATATGGCGTGTAGAAAATTTTGTGAATATGTACGAATGAATGTGTGATATTCATAATTATATACATATAATTTTTGATACTGCCGTTATTTAATCGAGCAGTGACAATACGATTAAAGACGATTAATAACAAACACATGGGTAACTAATTAATTTATATTTTTGGAATATATTTCTCTGTATGCAGAGAAAGTTGTACTTGTAATTTATGCAAATATTCACTGCCATAACGTGGTTAAAAACTGTATCGAAAGACAATCGCAAGTCAATTATTAGTCCGTAAGCATTTCCTTGAAATATGTTATAAGCAAGTTATTTGCTATACCATTACATGTCTTCCTAACTCTGACATTAATGTTAATGTCAATGATGCGCACAGTATTAATTGTGACAGTCGTTTAGACATTTATATTTGTTTGCAATTTTGTAAATTTACGAGCTAAGAAAACGGATCTGTAATGATGTAGGAAAGGTAGATCTATTTGGAAACGAAAGTAACATAAATAATATCAAATTTCCGACATTGATATAAGGATGCATTTATTACAAACGAAGAGTAACCTGAGAAGTTCTTGTTTTCTTTTAATGTATAGAGTAGCTAAAAATAGTAGATAATATTTCTAGAACGCAGTTGATTAAATCGAATTTTGTTTTACAATCTTTCTCTCTGTCTTTATATTTATTTAATCTAACTATATATTACCTGATAATATATAACAATATGTTATGTTTTCTCAAAAGATTATTATACACGGATAAAATTATTAAAAACATAGCTTGCAGATGATTAAATATTTTTAAATCAGTGTTTTTTATGTTTTACAATATCATGATTATATGAATTTAATCACTATCGATTTAATCACTATCGCGCCATTCCAATGATACAGGAATTGCAGACATTTCCCAAATATTTCATATAAATATTTATATAAATATAAATATCATATAAGTATTTATATTTTGATATAATAATCGGAGACTGCAAGTATACTGTGTAATTTATTCAAATTTATTCATAGATGAGGACTAGATTAGTTTTGTAATGTTACAACGTATGAATTTAATGTGTGTGAAGGTAAAACTAAATAATAATATTCATTTTTTTAATATGTTATGGATACCATATCTCCTAAAAATGACGTTCTAGACAACTGAAGTTCTCAAAAGTAAAATTTCAAAAAACAGGTAAGTACAATAAGTGCTGAAAATCTTTTTATACTAAAAAATCAAGTTACATATTCTCAAAAGTGTGGTAATTGAAAATCTAAAATATTAATAGTACCTATTATTCGACATTATAGGCAGGTTCGATACTTTGATAGGCGCAGCTAATGTTGCATATTTGTTTATTACTTGAAATCGTATTTTGTCAATGATAAAGCAAGTTAATCTGCAATTACTTATAATCTTCAGAATCGAAAACGATGGAAAAATAATTTCCATCGTTTTATTTTTCTTCTAAACTAAACTAACTTTTTTCGTTCTAATTTTATTATTCATAATTGTTACATAATTGCACGGCAATCTATAAAGTGAGGAAATGAGAAAAAAAACATTTCCATTTCGTGCATATATCAGATAAATAGAATAAAAACTAAGGAGGAATTTTACGTGACCTTAGAATAGCAGAATTGACTGTACTGTTTTATTCTATAAGTGATTTTTTTCTAGAAGAGAGTCCCACAATTAATGAAGGAAGTGTTCGGAAAGTTTCATTAAAAACATTATGACGGATAAATGGACATTTAAAAAATAATTCTATAAAATAAGTGCAAAAACTTGAGAACTCGCTAGCGTAATTTTGCTTCTATTGCGTTACGATTCGTATATAGGTAATGGATGACCCTCAGAATTAAATACCCACCTATTCAAATCTATCAATTGCCTAGTGTCGTCGAATAACAAATACAAATATTTTAAAGTTTCAGCGAACCAGAAACTTTCCGTCATATCCTGCTGACGGGTGTTTTGAATATTCCGGACGTTACCGATGCTCGTGTAGCCACCTTCGACTTTGGTATAATTCTCGAAAGCCTGTCGAGACGCGTTTTACATTAGATAAATATAATAAAATTCCAGGAGGTAAATAACACACTCACCTGAAATATCTGCCAGCCCCAATCTTGATAAGTTTTATTCCCCGTAAAATACCACATGTAAAATAGACTCTCGACAAATTCGGGCCTCAATAAATTATGAGCATCATTCGTTTTTACGTACATATCCATTTGATTTTCATCTTCCATTTTCTACAAAACCACAAAACGATTATGAATCCTTTTTTTTCTCTGCTGTTACTGCAGAATCAATGTTTTGTCCTATCTTTTATTAAGAATGTTTTTCGAACTTACTTGTATATTAAAATAAGTAATCTCAGGTGCGAGGAACGTTGGTTGGATTGCATATGTGTGATAACAAGTTCTAACAAGTTCTTCCGCAAGAGTATTATGTTCCGACGGCAATCCATGATGCACACCTAACGCTAAAGTGCCTCCTAAGTAGCATGTGAGATGATCCTACAATATATTTGCACATTTTTAAATTTGTGCAATATTCTAGTTTTAAATGGCCCTTAGATATTCAATATTATTATACAATATTATTAATCGTTTGGATTCTATATTGAACCTCTAAACTGTGTTTTGAATTATTTAAAGGGGCATTAATAATATTGTACAAAATAAAATGCACAATAATACTAAATGTCTAGGGGCCGCTCTCGATTACTTTGTATTTAAGCTATTTACCATTTTCGGTTTAATTTCTTTATTCGCGCCGACTAATTCAGCGATGAATAGATATTTATTGACCGCAGTACGTTTAACGAGATGCTTTTGCGTTCCGGCAATGCCATTCAAGTAATCGTCGCGAAGGCTAAAAATATCAACAACACAGGCCTTAAGTGTTATAAGTCAAAGACTTTTACGATTATAACTTTAATAATGAAATATACTAACTAGTCTACGGTTTTTCCAGTTTGTAACCACTGTTTTAATAAGTATTCATAGTAACTATCACCTCGAGCACCTAATGTAATCGTAGCGTATTCCCGAAATTGTCCGGTATTAGCGTTAATAAAAATTGGGACTAAACCATCATACTTTTCTAATTTATGTACATGTTCGGAAACTCTTGCCGCTGCACTCTGGAAAGATCAAATATTAAATATCCGTTGCAAATTGCCTCAAAAGTCTCGCTTTTAAAATTACCTCAAACTTAAGTTGACCTGTACTACGACTAAGATCGCGAAACTCTAATTGAATGGAAGTAACTTCACTCGTGCTACTGTCAGGACCCCATTTAGGACTATGTGCACTTCTAGTACCAAGATTCACATCAGAATATGGAACACCTGATCTGGTAGAAAATGCTGGCATCATGCGATCACCTAAATCCATCTTGGGCATCATGGATAAATTGATAAATTAATATTTATATTTGAATTCTATAGGATTTTAATTGAGAAACTGAAGTTATTTGGCCCAATACTTACAGCCTTATTTATAAAGAGTATATCACCAGAGAGATGATATGCTGATAGTAAACCACCTAATACCCTAATAGTAACTTCAAATAAATTAACATCTCTATTCATTGTAAACACTAAATTCTCTTCCACCCACTTCCTTGCTCTCGAATATTCTAAAACATTATGTAAGAAAACTCTTTCATGTTTCTTTTTCGCTAATAATGAATATCAATAATTTTAAGGTTTAATTTACATACACACCATCATATAATCCCATTATATATATAGTATCTAATGAATCAACTATAGTAAGGCCTAAACTAAACCATTCGTGATATCTCTTTGATATCGGTTTGACGTTATCGTGACCCCATGCATATCTTTTATATCCATTCCAAGAATGCTTGAAAGCAGCTACGACAGCTTCTTGCTTACTATTTTGAGGACCTAAAAGTCCAAACGTTGTTATCTATGTCTATTTTGCAATCTAATCTAATTATGTCATATCATTTCACAAATCATGATCTACCACTAAATTTCAGGATGTTTGGTCTTGGCTGTGGTGGTTCACCAATTTGATCATCATCAACTTGATTAATTTCTGGTTGAAACTCAGGTTCTTCAATTACTTCACCAGGTCCAGCAGCCTGTTCTTCATTATCTACAACGACTTCATCTACTGCCTGTGAAATAAAAGAGAATTTGATATTTTCATATACGGATTCAAGAGCTTTCTTCGAGACACTTCGTACCTTCTCGTACTTGGCAGTTTCTTGTACAACTTCTACATTACTATAATCTACCTCATTGTTAGAGGTACCAGCTTTGGTTTCGCTAGGCAGGAGATAAAATATTACAAGTAGAACTGTAATTATTGCAAAGTACAGAATATTTCTTTGGAACCTGGACAATTGGTTCCATTGCTGAAAGAGAGACAAGTAGCTGAATAAAAAAGATAACTGTACGGCAATCCAAGTCGTACAGACTCAAAATAACAATACGTTCGCGTTATTTTTCGACAAAAATATACGTACCCTCCATAAACTGCGAGAAGTGCTCCGTGCAAATGAACCGCTTTCGTGAATATTCAAACTAATGTAATCTGATTTACCCGAGTCTCTTGGCGAGAACATATTTCTATGCAGGTTAACTCGTTCCGGCACGTATGGGAATTGATTGTGTTGTCAGAACACTTAAAATACAACGCTGCAACAAATCAGTCCAACATGCGGAGGTCCTCATTTATGCGAGTATACATTCAACGCGTTTTTACATTTTCATTAAATTCATATTATTATTGCTTTGTTAACGTGTACCCTGCACATGAAGTAGATGGCGTTCACGTGTTCTCTCTCATGTTGTGTTTGTGTATGTATTGTGTACCAATCTAGGGCCGTATTAAGAGTGAGGGTGCACTGCACCATGGCTTCCAATGCTAAGGCCCAGTTTCACGACTCACGGTTAACTCTTAACCGAGATTCAACTTGTTTCTCATCTCTTTCCAATTCTAAAATTAGTAAGAGACAATGAATAAGTTGAACCTCGGTTAAGAGTTAACCATGAGTTGTGGAACTGGGCCTAATACTCATAGTGAGACCTTATACTTAAGGCTTCCTTAAATTTATCTTTAGATGCTCAGTAGCCAATGAAATAATTCGTAGAGCATCTGAAGATAAATTTAAGGAAGCCTTAAACATAAGGATTTAAGGAAGGATTTAAGGAAGCCTTAACCATAAGGAAGCCTGACTGTGAAACAGGCCTAAGGCCGGAATCAGATTACGCATTGAAGATTGATGTTGAAGATTGAAGATTGAAATTTGACCAATAAGGACAAAGAAATTTTAGCTCCTTTCGTTTCGATTGGTCAAATTTGAATTTTTCAATCTTCAATCTAAATCTTCAAATAGTAGTCTGATTCCGGCCTAAGAGACTCTGGAGTTTTACTTAAGAAGGTTCGCTTGTTAGTTTTTTTATGATGTAGATAAATAACTGTATACAAATAATCCCACAATTTGAGCAATATTGACCGTATAGTTTTCTTGTAATATTATTCTGAAGTTGACTATTTTAAGCATATCGCTTTATGGGAGGCGGTCATTCCGAAGAAGATAATTATCGATTTAATACACACTTAGCCTTAACTTTGAAAAACTAGCATTTGACAGATAAAATCTTATATCTATTTTACATAAAAATGGATAAGAATGGATGGAATAAAAAGAAAATCTTAAGGATTTTAGAAAATATAACATATAGTAGGATAATTAAAATTATGGCGAATCACGATATATATATTTTTGTCACAGTAAATTAAATATATAAAAACTATTTGGTTAAATAAAAGATTGCATTATCGATATACAATTTCACATTATAAATTTTACATAAAAATTAATATGAAATAATGTATATCGATGATGAAATCTTTTATCTATAACCAAATAGTTTTTATTTATTTAACTTTTTGTGACAAATATATATAATTGACAGCTCGTGATTCGCCATAATTCTAATTATACTATTTGTTATATTTTCTAAAAAATCTTTAAAGTTTTTTTAAATACAAAATTTATGAACAGGTAGGGTTTCAGCTTTATCTTTGCACTCGGGTCCCAAAAACTCTTTGTACGACCTTGGTACCATCTGTGTATGCAGAATTCCTGAGAATTCCTAGGTTGTGTCAACACGTTGAAACGATTGCCGGTTCGAACGAAAGATTTTAATGAAATAAACGAAGAAATAAACGCGACAATCGCCAAGTAATTCGTTGTTTAATCAGTTTCAATAAAAGGATCGAAAATACAGACCACAATGTGCCTCGCAAACATATCCGGCGTGCCGGATAAACATTGGCAGCCACCCTTCGTTGTTTTCGAGACCACGTAAGTGTATCGTGTGTTTCCTAACTGAAAAGTCGCTTCCTATGCACCGCTAATCGATTCTAATTCTTAGGATGGGTGAAGTAACCTTCGAGCTATACTGGAAACATGCTCCTATTATGTGTAGAAATTTCGCCGAGCTCACGCGACGTGGGTATTACAATGGCACCAAGTTTCACAGGGTCATCCGCGACTTTATGATTCAAGGTAACGTATTAGAAGAATTAGAATAATTCATTCAAATTACTGTTAAATTCATAAGTCAAATTATAATCAATTTGAGTTATTTTTAATCATTTTTATAAGTCGCCTCTGCTCAGTATGTCATTAATTGTAACGATAACACAAAAGTCTTGCAGAATACTTTATTCTCAATGGTTTCGTTTTTAGGCGGAGATCCCACTGGAACAGGGAAAGGTGGAATGTCCATATATGGCGAATGTTTTGATGATGAGATACATGACGATTTGAAACACACAGGTAATTTTGTGATGAACGATTACGATAAAGCACATTGATAAAAGATTAATAATATGTTGGCTGTGTCCAGCAGAAGAAACAGCTTTGCGGCTATTGTAAGATTCTTTAATATGGTTGGTTTAATTCATTGGGTATTAACTCTGAAATACTATTCATATTTTTCTTATCGCTAACACTACTCTGGATGACAATTCACCGATATTTAATTTAGAATTTTTTCTTAATTTTAGAATTTTTTTACACATTTTTATGCCTACTTTATAAATTGCAAGATGTTAGGATAACTGAAGATTATTTTGGCTGCGTTCCGTTATTCACTGAAAGAACTGAAAATTTATGGTTCACTTATATATGTTGAATTCATAAGTCAAATTATAACCAATGTGAGTTATTTTTAATCATTTCGATAGGTTGCCACTATTCCTATTCAATACGTTGTTAATTTAACTACAACAATGGAGTGTTATAATAGTTTAAAATAATTGAATTAAGCTACTTCAATCTTCTGTCATTAAGATTGATGTCTTATGAAGCCAAACACAGGGTGTCAATGTGTAATAATTTTTTTTATTTGTTCCAAAGTTTTGTACAAACGTTTCGATCCCGTTTCGGATCCTTTTCAATGCTAGTGTACGAATTCATCGAGTTTCCTGACGCACTATATCGTAAACATTTTCTAATTAATCTCACGAATTATAATTGAAAGTTAATTACAATAAGATAAATAATATAAATGATATAGTAGATAAATTTACACAGTTCAAACAAAGAATAAACTTACATGATATTCGTTATGCTAATATAATGCGTGTCATCTATATCAGCTATGAGATACATCTAAATAATATAATGTCAAGTACAAATTCGAAACTACGCGAACGCAAACAAAGCTACTTAACTTAAGAAAGTAAATTTAATCTTATTAAATATTATTTGAAGCTATCAAAATGTTATAATAACAAAAACTATCTCTCTATATTAATCTCAAAAAATGAGTAAAAGTTAATCCATAGTAGTGTTCCAAAGTTAAGGGCAAGTATAATATTAAAGAATCTTACAACAGTTGCAAAATTGCTTTTTCCGTTGAAAAAATGTAACCAGTAATGTTATTTTAACGCAAATACTTAAATTATGTAACATTAAAATTTGTACATGTAGGTGCTGGGATATTATCAATGGCAAATTCTGGGCCAGATACAAACGGATCACAATTCTTTGTAACGCTTGCACCTACTCAATGGCTTGATGGAAAACATACTATATTTGGTAAGTTATAATTTATTACTGACTACACCTAGTGACGTATAACTATCCCTTGTGATATAGTTGATGTAAAATGATTTTATTCTTTTCTTTACTTAACAGGTAGAGTTCATTCTGGTATGACGATAGTGAAAAGAATTGGACTAGTTGAAACGGATAAGAACGATCGACCGGTAGATGATGTTAAAATCGTAAAAGGTTCAGTGAAGAATACGTGAGTTTTTGAAGGAAATCTTATATAAGATGCAAATCACAATTTTTAGAATTGTGAAAGAAAAGACCTTAAATAAATCCTTATATATTTGTATCTCTATTATTTTTTTATTATATAATTATATGTTATGATAGAGTAATAAAGATGGATGTAATAATTAATATGATAATGAAGTTGTAAAAATAGAAATTTTATTTCTTGTAACTTGCAGTCTCCAAATTTATCATAATTAATCATTTACATTTATATTCATATGATATATTATATTTAATTGCTATTCACATATTTATATTCATATAATTATTTAAAACAATTATTAAAAATTAATAATTAATTCGTTAAGAAGAAAAATTTAATATTGCAACTATATTTCCTACATTTCGTGCATCTATTAACTTATAATCGATCCAATGTACTTTTAATATGTTCTAAAAACACGAATAAAATAATATCCGAATAAAAAAGATTTGTGAAAAAGAATCAATTTCCATGCAAGAGGTTACGATGGCGCCATCTATATTGATTTAGCGGCGCAGTTTATCAACTGCTTTGTCGATAGTGCAGTAAAGAGTACTTACTCGCGGGGCTGATCCTGCACTGCATCGATGTATCCAGCGGATCCAGTGTCGCTATAATCGTTTACCTCCATCACTTACTCCACCAATGGACGAAACATTTCGAGGGCAACTGAAGGAAACAGCGTGCGATGCGACCTGAGTACCTATCATGGAACAAGTCAGACGATCGGAATCCATTCCTATTTGTTCCATGATTAGGTGTCCCGATAACTGATCAGTTATCATGCACGACCAGTGAGTTCTATAATATATTGGAGCGCGCCTTCCCTAAACTAAACTATAAAAAAATCGCGGCTCGACAGAGAAAAGGAAGGCAAACAATATTGGTCTTTTTGACTTTCTTCAACTTGTGATAGTAAAACAGAAGAAGAAAAGGAAGGCAAACAATATTGGTCTTTCTGACTTTTCTACTTGTGATAGTAAAACAGACGAAAAAAAGGAAGGCAAACAATATTGGTCTTTTTGACTTTCTTCAACTTGTGATAGTAAAACAGAAGAAGAAAAGGAAGGCAAACAATATTGGTCTTTCTGACTTTTCTACTTGTGATAGTAAAACAGACGAAAAAAAGGAAGGCAAACAATATTGGTCTTTCTGACTTTTTTCTACTTGTGATAATAAAACAGACGAAGAAAAGGAAGGCAAACAATATTGGTCTTTCTGACTTTTTTCTACTTGTGATACTAAAACAGATGAAAAAAAGGAAGGCAAACAATATTGGTCTTTCTGACTTTCTTCTACTTGTGGTAGTAAAACAGATGAAGAAAAGGAAGGCAAACAATATTGGTCTTTCTAGCTTTTTTCTACTTGTGGTAGTAAAACAGACGAAGAAAAGGAAGGCAAACAATATTGGTCTTTCTGACTTTCTTCTACTTGTGATAGTAAAACAGACGAAGAAAAGGAAGGCAAACAATATTGGTCTTTCTGACTTTTCTACTTGTGATAATAAAACAGCATTAGCCAATCAGCAAATTCCTGACAAAGAAGACACTACCAACTTTGCATTAGAATGTCCTTATTTAGGAATTGAGACACCCCTACTCCTCGATGGCGCGCTCCAGTATGTTATAGAGACGACACTAACGATACTTGACCATAATAATGAATGCACTATATACTAGATATTACATCAGGCTTTATCATATTCGTGATATACCACATTTACATGTTCACTATGCACTTGTATGTTGCTTCGCGCACTTCACTTGGCATTCGCGGCAATCTTTGCGTGTGAAATCCATTCTCGAAGAAATACGGAGTAATAGCGTCTGATCTTTTTCAGCTGCAAAAGAAGAGCTAAACTATGCAAGAAATACAACTAAAAAGAGCAAATATCTACTCGGAGTTGGGTCGAATCAGCAAATCGAAAACGCTATAAATTTGATTTGATCCGATCGTTTAAATCGAAGTTATGGTCGCCCGATGAAATATATGAAGTAATGAGAGTCGTGATATCACAGGATATCACAATCGCGATATTCAATACGCGATCACACACTTTAAACGATACTTCCGATCGGTAGCGTGAAATCCACTCGCTAACAGCTCGCGATTTGAAAACGCCATTGGCATGAGGTGGCCTAATTAGTAATTAGGTGGAGAGCATAGACTCTTGTATAATGTATAACACGTATACATAAGATGTAAGAAAGTTAACCATTCAGAGTTCTTTATTTTATGAAAAGGAAGGAATTCTGAAAAAAATTCTTAGAGCTCTATGAGAAGAAAAACAAATTTTGTCTCTTGTTGTTTTTCTGTAACGTTGATAGTATTTGAGTATAAAATTATTAAAGATCAACATTCGACAATTTTTAGTAATTAATATCTCATTAACCATTATGAAAATTGCAAAATGGTAGAAGACTTTTCGACTCAATTTAGTCCGCTCTATCTACAAAAAGCGTTTGGCAAAAGTCTCGTGAGACACCCTGTATATGTTCTAGTTTGAAGTGTTATTTTAACTTTACAACAATAATGATATAATAATAATAATATAATATAATATAATAATATAATAATAATAATAAAACTCTGTGAACATTGAACGTGGGACAATACGCTTCAAAGTCCTGTAGTCTTATATATCATCTTATACGGCTTATATGATTTACAAGTAATATCATAAGGTAAATAAATGTTAATATGGCTCAATTAGAATAAATTAATAAATAAAAGAAGGGCAACGAGCCAATTATAATGTAAGATCTTTAATAAACGTATATATACAAACGTTTCGACACCAATCGGGTCATTTTCAATGTAAAATAACAAACACTCTTACATATATTATCAGAAAATTCGGTCAAATTATATTGTCCAGTGAAAAATTAGTTGAATTCATAAAATGCGGTCCATATGTAAAACTATCAAAAGAGATCACATCTCACTTTTCGCAATTCTACAATCTCAATAATAAATAATACATTAACATTGCGTTATAGATTAAATTATCGATGTACATTTATAGTAATATCATAAGGATCGTTTTGGATCGGTACGAGTGACATCGCCGTTTGAATCTACCCGCGAGATGCCGAATGGTCACGTATCCGGCCGATCCGGCCGGTGCCGCCATCTGGCGTGAAGTTGGCGCGCGCGCTGCCAGTGTCACGGGTCTGGCATGCGTGGAAGTTTCGAAAAAGGATTCGAACGCGCGGCGAGCCGACGAGGTAAGTCAGGTGTAAGTGGTCGCCTCGTCGTCGATCGTCGCGTCGCGCCGCGCTGTGCCGTGCGGATTTAACAACGCGTGCGGGAGTTAACCTGAAAATGGCTGAAACGCGCGACTCGGCACTGGTGTCAGACGCGGTGGCCGGCGCCGCGTCCGGTCAACAACCGATCCCATCGGAATCGGGGGCCCAGGGGGACGAGGACCTGTCCGGTCGTGCTGGTACGTAGAACCCTTCGAAACGGCGTTCCACGGCGCGCTCCAGTTTTCGCGAGCTGTTTTAATTTAAATGCGAGAGCGTCGAGCGTGGCCATGCAACAAGTGGCACGAAGCGCTCTTGCATGCCTGACAGGTGTGTAGCGAGACGCCGCGATTCCCCAACACGTTTTCCCTCGAGACCCGAAAAGTTTCGATCGAAACTAAAAAAATGCTGAAACGATGTTTTTTTTTCAAGTTGAGTTCTGGAGGTTTGACATTTAGACAGAGTTATGATAATGTATAGCTTGCCTTAATCAGTAGCCACTCATTTATCATGTCATTTTCACTTATACATATAAATAGTATTATGCAAACACACACACGAGTAGATATGAAAAATTTATTAAATTCTTTGAAAAATTGTTCGTTTTTGAAACGTAAATATAACGCAAATCTAAATGTAAATCGTTAATTATGAATTATTATAAGAATTTGTTAAATACTGGCACTAATTACACGTGGAAACAAATAATATTTAATGCCGTAATATTAACACAAATTATAAGTGAACAGAGAAATAATATCATTACGTAAATAAATGTAATTGATTTTTATTTCCAATATACTGAATTTGTTATTATTTTTTAAAGAGAAAGAACTTTTCTTTTATAATGTAATTTTCAATGTAAATCGTTAATTACAAGTCATTAATATGTCAAATTTTTTTGTAATATTTTACAATCGTTTATATTCAAGAACAATAAAAATTCAGTTATGTTACGTGTTCTTGGAAATGTAAACGTTTGATTTTTTTTTTTGTAATGAAACAGCAATTTAATTTGCTATTTTATACATTTAAAAATATTAATCTTAATTTAATCTTTTCAACTTTATATTTCCTAGGAGAAGGATGTTGGGCACTGAGTCTCAAATGAGTGCAAATGAATGATGTGTTTAGAAGGCATGAATAGGCATGACTTTCGTCTGAACTTTCGTCTTGCAATTTTTGCTCCATTTTTATTTAACATATGTTAAACGTGACATAATTGATAACGACATTTTTACGGTGTAATGTTTATTTGCAATTTATATGGATATTATTGAGGAACGTTTAACTTTACACCGATTTTAATGCACTTTCGATTTTAGAAAAGCTAAAAATTAGTGATATCTTCTTGATAGGAGATATATCATTTGTAAACATATGGATAGTAGATTGAGAAACGTCTGTTTGAATCAGCCTATGACACTACGAGTGAATGTAATGCATTTGAACGTAATAGATAAAATGCTTCAAAAATTATCAAAAGTTATCAGTGCATTTTTTTTTCAGAAAATTAATAAAATATCTGTATATAATCAAATTTCACTTTTATCCACAATTCTTCATTCTTTTGTAGCACGATTGACATTTTGTATTTTTAATCGAAGAAATTAGGTTTTACTTTTTTATTTATTTTATTTATTTTATACAATTTATGTATTTTTAAATTTTTTATTCTATTAGAGAATGTTGATTTTTGTCATATTTCTTTCTTTATCACGATATTTCTTATGTAGCTTGCGAATTAATTTAAATAGTCTGACCTATCGCAAGCAAATTAAACAACTAAAGAAAGGTATATATGTTATAAAACTCTAAATTCTTTGGAGTGGAATCTTACTCTAAAGAGTGTGATGATTGAACCAGTATAGAAAAAGAATGGCTTAATTTTCAATCTTGAATATTGAGATTTCACTCTTCAGAGTGAGATTTACTCTAAAAGTTTTAGAGAAAGATAAAATACAACGAGTTTCTCTCAGCGTTTTATTGCACATGTTACAGTATTACTTTCCTTTATTTTGCCATTGATATTTTCGCGATTTTTTAAGTTGTTATTCATATACGATCCGTGTAAATTCTTATATTTCATAAATTTTTACTGTTAATCGTATTGCAAATCGAAATTCTCATTGGCAATTAAAATAAAGATTTGTTCCCATATGTGAATTTCAAATAGTAAATTGAATTTGACGCCGTTGAATACAATTTGAAAAAAAATTTAGTGTGAATGTTTTACCTTGACATATGTAAATATATTATATGTAATAAAATTTTAATTATTATCGTTCTATGAAATCTACATTTATATATAAAAATATGTATATGTGACAGTTGGTATTATCGCGATTGCAGTTGCCTACTGATATGATGGTAACACACGTTGCATTAAATATTTTATGAAACAATTCTTGCTTTTTTTTAAATCTTGACTATATTAAAAAACAACGGGATATTTGCAGATATGAATAAAGTAAATACGTACATCACTGTAAAGTTATATTAACAATCTTTCGCTTTTATAATACATATGATTCTTCATAGAGGACACTATATGAAGTTAATTCTCCAGAGAAACTGCACTAATTAGTACTATTCTATAAATTTGAATAATAACAAATCTGCATAATTTTTGCATTATATGTGAAATATGTTACGTGAATATTTACATAAAATTACACCGTTACAAGTTAAATTTGCATATAAATTTCTATATCTTTGATAACTGTAGTAATTTATATATATTTTAACAGAAAAGAAAATATCAGAAATTACATTTTTAATTGTAAAAGTATTTTCCTTGCTTATTTTGAATATTTAATATACTTTTTTATGGTTAGATTTGCTTAAGAAATATTAATTTTGGTGTATGATGCCTTGTTTTTTTTACTATTATAATAGTACTAATGCAGAATCTGTATATATTTGTAGCGGAGGAGAGTACAAAGACTGTTGCGACGAGTGAAGCTGCAAACACGGAGCAAACCAAGACGCAAATTAACGGCGATATCGGTGAGTGATGATTTTGTATTAACATAACATTATTATTCCCCTTTTTTAATAATACATGAAAATATTTTCAGTCAAGCGTAATTTCGCATTTTTTACTAAATTACCAGACGATTCGCGATAAAAATACGAAAATATCTGCGAAATCAAATTGGAAATATTCCTAATTAAACCCTTAATTTTGTGTTTATTATTCGTGTCTATTAACTTATTGAACGAATCGATAGAATTATATTTATAGAACGCTCTTTAAGTATAATAATTAAATCTCGATTTTGCATTTGTAACAAACAGCTCATAAGATTACGAAAAGAATATTTAAAAGGTTTAATTTAAAAGATTTAAAATTTATTTTAAATCTTTCAATTTAGATTTTTTACTCCGCGCTCACTAGAGGAGATTTCTTTGATGAAATCTTTAATGAAATTTGTTATTTTGCTTTTTTACAGTCCAATGGTCAGAAATATTTGAGAGACATATATTCGAATAGTCTTTTCACGATAGATTGAGTTCAGTAAAGAAAGAGAAATCAAGAATTTTATTGAAAATTTCTTCAAACATCTTCGAATTTATCGGAAATTTCGGAATTTAAAGAAGAACAGCTCGCTGTTAATGACAAAATACCTTTCGATGAATTTGACTAGTGGAAAGAACGAAGTTGAAAGATTTAAAATTTTGCTTGATATAAATTTGAAAATAATTTTTTATTGGGCTATCAAAATAATTATATTGAAAACTCAAAAATAATGAGTAATACTGCAAAAATTTGATTGTCCAACAACCAGTTTGAGCTTTTAACAAAATTACTTTGATGGACCATGTTACTTTCGGATTTGTATCCAGTAAAATTTTAAATCCCTCAATAAAATTATTCTTTTTATGCGGAGATTATTCGTAATTTAGCTTTTGTTATAAAAATAACATAAAATTATAAAAACTGTACTCTCTAAAAAACGTCGGCGTGGATTTAGCATATGGTGTCTATATAATTTTCATTGTGTTGGTTAACATGATGTGGATTAATACCATATGGGTTTTAAATTTACATGGTGTTGATATAAATATCAGGGTTATAAATCCACACGTGTTAAATTATTATATTCTGGTAAAATTCAGCTGTCGCCCACTTCCTTCCCTCCCTCTCCGTCTTTGCAAATCTTATCATAAATTCAAGATGCTTCCGCATTCATTTCTGTCCCTCGTTTCAAATAGGATGGGGTGAACGATGTGATTCTGATTTTAGTAACTTCAGAGCTGTGGCAGTCGATAAGTAATGTCGAGGGTGAAACGCGGGGGCGTCGAAACGGTCGTAAATTACATCGCCGCCCACCGATTACTGCACCGTTTCTGAAAGGACGACCTTGACCTTGATCCGTCTCTCGCAGGTATCCGAAAAGTCCGCGCTGAAGCGTAGCGTGTAGGAGATGGCGCGTTTCAACCCGTAATCGACGCATCGCGGTAGAGTAGATTCGCGTGTCGCACGCGATCCTGCACGACTGAGCAGGAAGTATCGGCTCGTTATACGACACTGATAAGAGGTTTGTGCGATATTCCATATGAGAGGACCTGTCGTGACGGAGAGATGAATCTGCATAGCCGATTGAATCCCTCGACACTTCAAGTCCCGCGCCGCGAATGTAATATGAATGTCTTAATCTTGGAATAATCCATGTTAGTCTGTTTATATTTATTATTAATATCTTACTCTACTGTAAATTAAGATAATCGAGGTAGAGATAGGAACAGTTAATTTTGTTTCTTTGAAATGTGGCAGAAGTGTCGTTATATAAGAAATATATTGTGACATAAACAATTAAAGGAAATTTAAGTGGCATCGAGAATGTTACCTTCTTTTTGATAGCACAACTTTTGTCTAGAATTCTTGTTACATAAAATTTGATCGGAGTATCAAAGATTTAATTTCGAAGCTAAATTAGATTCACTCAATTATAAATTTTTGTTAAAATTATGTCAATTCACAGAAAGAATAATTTAAATAGGGGGATACAGATTTGAGAATCATTTTGTTGGGTCAAAATTATGTAACTCAAGCATGAGCAATGCTGCACAAAATTTTAAAATTGTAGTAATCAGTTTATAGTAACGTCGTACATAATTATTTTGATAGTCCAACAAAATTTATTTTCAGATCTCTATTTAGATCTGTATATTTTAAATACTTAGATACTTCAGCAAAACTGTTCTTTCCATATTCAATTTTGTTTATGTCATATCTACACAAATTTGAATTATTCTGATGTTCTTGAATTATTAAAATATACTTAATATTCATATACTTAGTATTCATTCTTTTTTATATGAATTATTATAATAGCTTTATTGACGGAAGAAAAGAAAAATCAGATCATGTCCAGAAGAACAAAAGTATAGTGAAATTCCTCAAAAAGGTGGAACATCAACAATACTGTTGATTTATTATATTGTATATCTATCAATCTATATCAGTTTGGATCCTTGAAATTAATCAGTGCCTTTTAATTAACATAAATGAGTTACATATCCAGCATCGGTAACTGTATCACAAAGTTTATTATCAGTTCCGGAGGATTAAGTTCAGTTCCTATCAGAGCTCAAAGCACATGAATTTCAAGCGCAATTATCTGTGCACACGATAGAATTTCTGTTCTCGATAAAATTACACTTTTAATATGCTGTTTAGAATGCATTCGTGCAGATTAACGGTTAACGATTGCGTATACAGTGTACATGGCGGGCGGACGGCCGATATGCGTATTTCGAAGCCCGGTAGCCGAGCTTAAGCTTGCGCCGTTTGGCCGCCCTCGCTCTCCTTTTCTCCACTTGGTGGGTCGATATGCTATCTCTTTCCGACCTTCTCTCTCGCTCTTGCCCAACGCCACAGCCTTCCTCTCTCTTCCGCCGGGTTGCTCCCTAGGTTCTCTCTCATCCCCAGTGCGCGCATCGAACCCGTCCTGGACGAAAGTCCTTCCCGCTCCGTCGCACATAGGACGCACGTTTCCTCATCCCGACGCTCGACGTTCCCAACGTTTGCTCCATCGGATTCGTGATTGTTCTCGCGATCGGTCGTCGCGTTTCCGGTTCCTGCGAATGTCGCGCAGTAGGACGTCGGTCACGATCGTGCGAGCGATCGCACGACATGGGTGGATTTAGAGAGATTATATTTGGTGCATATTTAATGGTGGTGTTCGCGAAGGAAGGAAAACGTTCGTGATCGATAAGGTCGATTGAAGGAAACGAGGGAACAGGATTCTCGTGAATGCTGCGGCGAAGACCGCGATGGTAACGATGATAGATCAAGGACAATCGCGCTCGGCTATCATCTAAGGATGTGGAAGTGGTTGGTAAATATGTGATTGCATCTTGACCGAACCGTCATGAATTTGTGATCGATCGCGTAGGTCGTGAATCCCGAAAATCGAAGCGTCGATAATATTCGTAAGAAGTTATATAAAAATTCTTTTCACTTCATCACCGTGCGTGGTAGGATTGAGCATTATGAATTTCAATACATCAATGAAGTATCTGTAGCGGGCTTTGATTGATGAACTTTCGAAGGAATAGATGAAATTATAATTATGTTTGATCCTATAATTATTGCAGACATAAAAAGGCTTATTAAAATCGTATTAAAATCGAGTATCGACTGTGTTCTCGATGTGCGCACATTTGAGATGCTTTTTTGGAGATTTTCTATAAATTGTATTTTACAATTGTGATGTGTATCGCATCCCATTCCAGATAACGATGTTTTTCATCATCTCATTTTCGCGCGTGCTATTCATCAATTTATCTAATAATTTTCTCTTCAAAATTAAAAAAATAAAAATATTGAGTGGCAAATAAAATTCAGTATACGTAACTGTGAATTTCTTTTGGTACGAACAAAGTCGCTGCAAAAAATAGATGGAAAGCAATCGGTGCAGCGGCCGATAAATTGAAATAGTCACTGATAGATGTCGAGAAAGGACAGGACGAAGCCGCGAATTGAAATTAAACGTAGGGAACAATTGGAGATCGCTATTAGCATCGGATTTTCGATTTGTCTGAAGGAGGTTGGCCTCCCTCCGCCAACAAAGGTGCGGTTCAATTTCTCGTTGGACCCTTCCAGCTCGCGAACTATCGATCAACCTGGCGCGCTTTGCCGTATAAATAGCGTCGCGTTAATTTTACACATATACAGAAACGAGCGACCGTCGACCGCGCTGTAGACAGAGTTGGTTTTTATTTGATAAATCGGAATAACGCGATATTTTGACGCCGGCGCATCTTTCTTCTTCAGCCTCAGTCGTATCTTAGAACTTCTCACATCGATTTGTTAAAAGTTTCGTCGCTATGCGAAAAGCGGAAAGCAAACATGTTTACGGAAGATTAACGGTTTCTACAGAGAGATAATTTTATATTGACATCAAACTGGCATATTTAAGACGAAATAATAAAATTTCTTTTAAAAATAGAAGAGGATATAAAATTTTTAATTTTTGCTTTTAATAATAATGTGTACAAAAATAATAAATAATTGATTTTTCCGGATTATATATATTATTGCTGATTTTTATTAAATCTTTATTAAATAAGATTTTTATTGAATAAAAACGATAATAAATATTGCTCAAAATGGCAAAAAATAATTTAGATTTTATTCTAATTTGAATAAAGAAATTGTTCGTCATTGATATTTTTTGCACAGGCGCGTATAAAAGAATTTTAACAATGAATAAATCGTTAAATAATAATTTTCATCTCATTGTTTTCTGTTTCAATGTCATTTGCACGTCCGGATTTATAGCTACACTTTATTTCATGAATATTCATCAACGCTATCATTTCAAATAATTTGAAATCAAAATTTCACGCTAATTATATGCATTGGAATTGATTTGCTATCTAAGTAGCAATAATAGCCAGTGACAGCCATCAAAACCGTCGCGCTTTCAATCGCCATATAATACATGCCCGTTCGGTTAGTTCGGTTAGGTAATTGTATCGAGGTCAAACATCGCCACATCGAGTACCGCTTGTTAGAGGAGCTGTATTCAGTTCATATTGCCACATTTTTCGGAGGTAGGCTATTTAGTTTGCAATTTTCCAGTCAAGTATCTCATCGTGTAGAGAAAAGAAAATATAAGGGCGGAGAAAAACATAGAAGATAGATAGGAGCTCGGGAAGTTGCCGATCTTGTTAAAGTAAATTATAGTAGTTTTATTTCTGCTTAAAGCGAAAAAATTTATTGACGCTTCGACGTTCTTTCGGGGTATACGAAAGCGACCTTTTTCTTTTCAATTTTCCAAGGTGCTACCGATCGTCGTTCCATCGTCATTGTCGTTCCACGGTATAAAACGACGATATTGAAAAGAACGATACTTACGTCAGTGCAGTCTTGATCAAACGAGGCTCGGGTAATGAAAGAATCTTACGAAAAATGTACAAACAAACGATTTTAACGTTTGAGAAGATTCGAAGGATGAAAGTGTCGAACTGCGTCGTTCGTTGCGGATCGGATAAGTCAGTGCCATTTAAAAATCCTGCGTGTTTAGACTGCGGGATTTAAACAAGTTGTTTTTGTTTTTCTTCGCGGCATTATTGTGTGTGTACGAGTTTGTGTATGTACCGCGCGACGTGTTTCTTACTCGATTTCTTAACGATATGATAGGGTGAAAAGGTCGGGCCGAGATAAGCGTTAGGTGTGGTCGTCTACGCGCTCTTTAATTCGTCTTTCGCTTCTGTGTGTGTCTCACTTCGGTGAGCGGTCACCTGCATCAACCTGTCGCTCTCGGAAGTGGTGAGTTTGTTGGGCCTCGCCGACGACGACGAGGTCCTCGCAGGCACGTCGGAGGAGAGCAGAAAACGCGCCTTGTGGCAGTTTTATTCCACGGGCATGCTCACCCACAGTCATAGCGATGGAGAGTTCCCGATCTACTCGCAGGGTGAGTGCAAAGATAACTGGATCTGATCCGCGAAGATATAAAAATGACAAAATAAGATACACAAATGTATGATAGAGAGATGTTTTCGCGCGCGCAATTATATGCATATTGAGAGAAAATTGTTTGTGTATATGATATAATTGCATGGTAAAATAATTGTTAGGAGCTCCATTTTTACATTATTTTACATTACTTTATACATATATATACATTATAATGTTAGTAATAATTATATTATAATTATAATCATAAATACTTAACCTTTTCTTCTCATTATTGGATGGTAAATTGATCGATAGACATCATATATCTCGTGTTGAAAGTTAAGTAAACTTTACTTGATTTAAAAAATAAGACGATTTTTTTAATACGAGACGTCGGATGTGAATACTGGTATAAATAGTAGTGGAATCGATAGTTATAATCGTGCTTGCGATCGTTGCGCTTCGTCGACTCGCTGCGTCAACGAGCGAAAATCTATATCGTCTAAAAAACTATTCTCTTGTGCGCAAGTAAATCGTACGTACGTCATACTTGCATTTATAGGGCCTATATATTTTTATATGTAGCGGGTGTAGAACGGATGCGCGCGCTATGTATACTGTATTTGTGTAACGATATAATGAGGGGATCGATCCGCATACAGTACACTAACCATGCTTTTCGCCGGACACAAAATTGCCGTCGTCGTTCATGTAATAATTTTATCGGGAACGATACTAGCTCTGGCTATGTAGCGTATAATTGATATTAATATATGTAATATTAAAATGATAAATTAATGATGCAACAATTTATAATTAAAAATACGGTACTCATGAATAATAATTCGGAGATAATTGTGCGCGTAAAATTGTAAATATCTATAATTATTATGGGAGAGATAACAAGTAAATCGATCACGTTATATATAACACTTTATACTTTTACGGGTGTCATATAAAGGATTTTAATGAATAATCGAATTTCGTTATTTTGTGAAAAGGGATTAACTAATAATAGAATCATCCGTCACGTATTAATTATGCCGATTTATTAGCACATGTCGATTAAGAGCGATAAAATAATTAATTAGCCAGGACATTGGAAAGTGTTAAAATTATGAATTTTTAATTTATAAATATTTTAAACATTTGAAAATATTGATGATGTTACTCAACTTTCAAAATAATTTCTTCTTTGGGATCACTATTTCTACGTTATACAAAAATTTGAACTCGATATTGTTCTCGCAACAAACATCAAACTTATTAGCAATATTCTATAATTAATTATTAGTACATTGTACATATCGTTCCCCCTTACTTTAGAAATAACGTAGTTCAAAGATTAAATTTTCCTGAAAAGGGGAAATATTTTTTAATTTGACAAAAAAATTATTAATTAAATAACATCGGCAAAAAGAATAAATTTTTAACTGATGAAATGTTACGTCATTTTCACTTTACAAAAGATAAAAATCTTTGAATTATGATGGTTTTGATGGTTTTTTAAAACGATCCTTTTTGAGTTGTGACGACTTCGATAATTTTTTATAAAATTAAATTACTTTTGATGACTGATAGAGTAACATTTACTACAATAATAATAAATTAATAACTTGAAAATCAGGCTTTTGTAAGTTGTGTCACTTGAAGTAAGTGATATTTGTAGAAAGTCGATACACTTGATACTTTCAAACATTTTCAATTGAATGCATAATGTGGGGTCTACAATAGAAGTCGTAGCAGTCGTAAGGTCTTAAGTCGTAGAAAATTGATCAATCACAATCGAATATGAGAAGAATAATCAACTATGATTGGTCAATTTTCTACGACTTAAGACCCTACGACCGCTACGACTTCTATTGTAGACCCCGCATAACATACCATAAAATACAGAATGTAATATCGACATATGACGTAAAATATTAAAAACAGAAATTATCAAAAAGAGTTACGAGAATTAAGTTGAGAAAAGAGTTTGTGACGCAAAGTATGTATCAAACTTATCAGCGACTTCTTCGCACGATGTTCTGCGCCAGTCCCAAATCGTCACTCAACCGACAGACAGAACGAATTTCTCGGAAAACGGTGACGTATCTTCGTGTCGTTCGCGATATGCGAAAAGTATGTATGAGAAAAGTTGCAGATGCCATCGTGGAGCGTAGTTGCATACCGAATCACCGATAAATCGCACGCCACATTGCACACCCGGTCAAACCGAAAAGAAAAGCAATTTGTATTTTGTTTTCCGTGTCATTTCACCTGCTTCGAGACACGAGTCCTGATCTGGACGGCGAATGGGATCGCGTTCCATTGTTCTCGATGGAATGTCAATCTCTTATTGACAAATTGCAGTGTGGAAAAGCGAGAAGTCATGTCGGTGCGCATCGTTTGTGCTGCAAAATGTTATTTGACGTAAAAGAGAATATGGTATACCCTTTAACTCCGCTGGTTTGGTCAAATTTGCTATATGATCATATCGTTTGGTGGAGAGTTAATCAATATGATTAACTCTCCGTCAGCAATATGAAATTTTTGTTCGCAACCTGAGTCTTCGAACTTAAGAGGATTCTAAAGCCGTCTGTATTACCGACTAAATCGTAATTTTGTATAACAAATACTTTTTTCTCTTTCACAGATTCGAAAATCCCTTTTCAGAATTAAAGTATACACATTAATATGTGTTTGTGAGGTGGAATTTATGCCGAAAACGACAAAAAATTTCGAAATTGAAATCTTAAGAAAAATTTTTTGTCGTTCTCGACATAAATTCCACCTCACAAACACGTATTAATATGTATACTTTAATCCTGAAAAAGGATTTTTGAATCTGTGAAAGAGAAATTTGTTATACAGAAATTACGATTTAATCGCTAATACGGACGGCTTTAGGATCCCCTTAAGTGCAGATTTTTATATTGTTCTGGACTGATATAAAATCTGGACGGATAAAAATCTAAAAAAAAATTCCCACATACTTGTGAAAACTTCAACAACGAATTTTTACTTTTATAATTTTTTACAGATTTAAACTTATCTACTAGAATTTACAACAAAAAAAATCGACAGTGTCTTTAAAGTCTAACGTTGCCAGTGGAAGGTTAAAAAGCTAACAAATAAAAAATATTAAATTGTCATAGAAAAAGAGATCTTATATCAACAAATGAAATAATTAAATATCACAGAAAAAAATTTTTAAATAAAATATCAGTGAGGAAATTAATTACATTTTGGGTTAAATAGACCCAAACTGACCATCAGGATTAAATGAAACGATTGCGTCTAGCTGCAACGTTATCGTGCTTTCCGTTTCATCTTGTTTCTTTTTACTGCTAAAACGACTTTAAGACAGAAAACGTACGTTTTCTGGAATACAAAGATATCCATTCGTTCTGCTGCTTTTTTATTATCTCTTGGTCGTCGGTACTTACTGTTAGATACAGATGGAAATGAAGGACCTAACGGAGTCAGAAGAAATCGGTTAAACACGGTCAGAGCATCACCGCCAGGAGCCATTATTACACTTCACCGTATTCTTGCTGGCGAAGTTTCGGCTGACAAATCACGAGGTCCGAAAGAGGCCACTTTGGCCCACACTGAACTGACCGTTCTGATTTGCCGACTAAAGAACTGCATGAAGATTGAGAGATTTGTAGACAATCATGACGAACATGGGAGAATGCAGAGATGCAAGAAATCGTACGAATGAACTTTCTTTTTTTTTTTCGCCATAAATCTTCCTCTATTCTACTGGCAACTTCACTACGGAACTATCTTTGACTGTGAGAGATCGAAGGGTAACACGGGGAACGGGAAGGGTAACGGGAGCATGCGTTAATCATGTCCACGTACTGTAGGCGATTCTTCCTTGGTAAAGAAATGAGAGTCATTCCGTTTAAGAACGCGATCACGGAAACAAGCTCACTAATAAAACGAGGGTGTGGTAATGAGTAGTTCTACGAGTAAACATCGTGATTCAGTTTAAAACTTCTTCTATATACCTACTTTTTTATGCGCAAATTGTTTTCATTAATCCTTCTAAGATAATTTTTTCACTGTTTAAAATTTATGTTTTGGAATATTTTAATTTTATAACTTTGGACTTTGACATTTATATTCGGTCACAGCAGGTCTTAGTGCCTAATAATATTTTCGTGTGAATTTTTTTACGAATTTTTATAAACTCATAAAAAAATATTAGAGGAAGGTCCGATACCGACATACCACTTTGTTTTTAGACAATGTTTTTTAAACAAAAGGTAAAAATACAACTTCAAAAACATAAATACAAACTAAAAAGTTCTTCTATCAGATAGTATAAGGAGTTTTTATAATACTGTTTGCAATTTTGCAATAATTACGTTTTTCGTAAGTTATGCAAAAAGCGTCTGACAAAGTGGGCTCCAAAACTGACATAATAGGCAATAATGCCAACATTCCCATTTTATAAATAAAGATATATCCTGTAAAGAAAACTATATATTCTGTAAAGAAAACTAATTTATGAAACTATAAATATTTAAAATCGCATAATATCAATAATACAATCACTATTATTTTAATTACGCAATTTGCAAAAGAACACCGTAAGAATTTTCTTCTCGGATTCATAGAATTTGCTTTTAGCTGATTTGGTATAGAAATAAGCCACAAATATATGAATTATGAGTTTGTACTTCTTTAATTAGCTAAACAGATCACGTTTTTATTAGTATTAATAAGGTGCAAAGGTTAGTTTCTAAGAAATAAGAGGATGTCGCTTTAGGAAATCTATGTCAGTATCGGTGATCTTTCTCTATTAGGCACTGAGACTCGCTTTGACCAAACAAACCGTCTTCACTCATTTGTGTTGGGTAATTAAATTATCCAATTGTATAACATTTCGCGTGCGATTTTGTATATAATTTAAAAATACGTACAAATAGTTTAATATGTGATTTTTTATCTTTAAAGTACATTTTCACTGTAACGGATTCTAACCGATCTATCTTAAATTTACTTTTTTTAAATTTTTTTCTATGCAAATTTAAATATTTTGTCGGATGTCAAATTTTAATCGCGGACATCAGTCAACCTCGGCGACGTCTTCGTGCAATAACCCGCGTTTTCGAAGGAACCGAGGAATATAATTCGTCGTCTACGTTGACTTAATTGAAATCCATCTCGTCTCGCTTGCATGGCGTAAATATATCAGCGAGCATTACGGGCGTGCTCGCGCGTTGAGGAACGACATTAAATCTCACGGTAAGAATTAAATTTTACACAATCTCTTACGATGGGCGCATGTCCGCGGAGATGTCGGCCGAAATTCGTCTTTGTTATTTTCGCGTCACGGGAAATTAAGTCAGAACTGTCAACCTGAGGAATGCGAGACGTCACATTAGCAAGTAGAATAAAACGTGTTTGCTACACATTGGCACGCGTTAAAGAGACAACTGAGAGTAATACTAAATATATTGGATCGCAACAAAAAGTTTAGCGTTACTCCGTTTACATGTTTTTCCAAAAATTTGGAATTGCGTCATTCGCAATTATTAGCGATAGAGCAAAGTTTCAGAATCTTTAAGAATATATTTTCTGAATTACGATACGATGATTGTTAATGAAGTTATAAGCAATAAAAATTAAAGTGTTCCTTTTATTTAATCCGCCATAACTCAGTAATAAAAAAATCTTATAAGAATGTTTTTAAAAAAATGTAGGGAAAACTTTTAAGTTTTCATGATAGAAAATAGAAAATTTTTTCAAGTTTTTTTTGAGCATGTTACTGCTTCACAAAGTGAGAAAAAATTTCCCATTTGATCCAGCTCATAGTTTTCTATATGTAAAAATTACCAAATTCACAAAAACTAAAAAAATATAGTGACTTTTTGATAATAAAGACTTTAAGCTTTAAAACCCTTTTATAAATTTAAATTTCATTCATTTTTAAGGAAATTACAACTGTTTGAGTTTGGAAGTTCGTAACATTATGAACGTCTGTTCCGATTCAACGTTTTGAGTATTTTGATATTCACACTGAAAAAAAAGATTGACTGCTGCAGCAAATTAGATGGTAAAATATGGCATAGCATATTTAATTAGTTGCAGCAGCCAATCTTTTTTTTCAGTGCACGTGATCACTATTATTAAGAATGACCATGTTCAATAGAATGTTTATTTTGCAACTGTTGGAAGTTTTTGCTGAGATAGGACTATTCTTCTAGCTCTAAAACTATAATCTAATCAACGCAAAAATAACTTCCTACAGTTGCAAAATAAGCATTCTGCTAAAAGCGATCAAGGTTTTAGCTGTACAATATTAGTTCAAAGTATCAGCCGAAAAAGCCAATGTTAGTCGAAAAAAATTTCGTCGTAAATACGTCCTGAAACGAACTGCAAAAAAAACAAATATTTGTCTTCTAATGACTTGTGTAGCACAATTATCAATTTTGCAGTTTTAGATAAATAACTTTCCAACGAGTAAGTGAATTCAAATGAACACTTGCAGGAATTTTATTAGATATATATATTTTATATATATATATATTAATTTTATTAATATGTATATATATATAAAATTTGATTTAATTCGTAATACTTTCTCATAAAATGCAAACAAGTACAAAATTTGCGATTTTATATAAGAATCAAGAGAAATGAAGAAATTAAGTAATTTTTAAATCAATAAGAGAATTATGCTTAAATTTTATGCAGATACTTATATGTATTAATAAAATAAATCTATGAATTTTTATATTTTTGATAATGCGCTTTGAATTATGGCACATACATTCTTAACATAACGCTGACATCTTTTTCCAAAAGATGGTCTATTAAAAGCAAACAGATTTTATCACATTATTATTGTGTGAAATGAAAACTCATTTATTTCACTATAAAGTTGGTGTCTTTTTCCAAAATTATAGTGGTCCATTTAAAGCAAATAGATTTTATCACATTGTTCTATGAAATAAAAACTCACTTGACTAATAGAAAACAAAACAGCCGTAGAAAACGAATCTTAAATCTTCTCTAATTTTTAATCTAGAAATCGCAGCTCTCTAGAAAATCACAAGGAACATTGATTAAATTAATCTACATTTGTTTCGTGTTTTCGATAATTAGTAACGAATAAATAAAGTAGGAACGATGAAGACGTTACTTTATTCGCAGTGAAGTAAATGGTGATAATCTCATGAATCTCTGGAGGAGGAGCGTGCTTAAACTTACGAAGACAGTCTCGAACCACGCCCAAATTAGCGAATACTCCGCGAACCATCTGGTCAGCCGAAAAGGAGATAATTTAATTTGCATTTAATCAATGTGCAATCTTCTATATGAATATTCAAGGCATTCCTTCGCTCCGCAATGTTTCATCCACTCTTTCAAGAACAAAACATAGGATTGCTCGCTTTATCGGCGTGTACTTTGCTATACTTTCGCGTTCCTTGTCGTTTATTTATCTTTCCTTTCGCCCTTGATTTTTATTCCTGTGATCGTAGTCATAGGGCGCACTATAAATTTGTATTTCATGACGAGGAATTGCAATTAAAAACTAGTCAAAGGTGTGCCATTGCGCGTTATTTTTGCATGAAATTTCTCTTTTATCGCAGATACACAGTACAATTTTATACAATCTTTGTGCGAACCGCTAAAGTTATTGTTGTCGCTTGAAACGTTGTATCGATGAAAACGATAAAATAATGAATACGTACATTTTAATGAAACGTGAAGGTAGATATTTTAACTGAATATAATTTTTACTCAAATTATAATTGCAACATCAATTATCGAAATTATTTTGCATAATATGATAAAAATATTTATTAATCTTCTCTCTCGCGAGCGTAATAAGCCGTAAAGATTGCTGTCGTCACGCGACAGTACGAATTCTTCACACTTGACATAAAAGAAAAAAGTAGGGTTGCGCTCTTTTTGTAGTAGACTACAGCTTGCTTTACGGAGCAAGTTGATACTTCAAGGGAATAAAAGAAGGCGAGCAACTTCGCTTCTGTACCGGTCGACTGAGCCTTCGGGAAAGCTCATCCTCTTAGTGCTGCGTTAAATATTCACGAGAATCTCCGTTTAAGCGTTACGTTACCGAGAGTCTCCGTATCATGAAGATCCCCGGCGAATTGGTACCCTTCCTGACTTCATCTGGCAACGTCGTCGTCCCTGGAGAAACGTGCTGTCGTCGTTGCCTACACAGCGACCTTAAAGACAAAGGGCTCGTTAAGATTGCCGCGTTCAAAATCAGTACCGCCCACAGTTAAAGAAGCCCTCCGACTTCATTAATCCACCGTCGTGAACACAATTGTCGGATTTATGGTTAAGTCTTAAGAAACAAGATGTTCATACTTCTTTGGCGTTGCTTTCTGAAATATGAAAATGCAACTCTCAGGGAACGTTCGTAGAATATGTAATCTCGACTTTCTTACATTTTCAAATAGAATTATTTTATTTTGATGTTAGTACAAGAATTAATTGTAAAATAAATTTGTACGGGGTTGATGATAGATGCAACTCGTTCCACAAATTTTCTTGACTGATATAATAATTAAATTTCTAATATGTACAACCAAAGTATTTATGAGTTCGCGATTGCTTGCGCGCCTTGTCATTTTGCTAGCTAATGGACATCTGCGTCTGTATATTCATATTACAACGATGTTCGTTACATCGATGAGATTATATAAAATAAACGTAATTGTCGAGATTTATCATAAAAACAATTTAAAATTTTTGACAATATTCGCCAACAAAATTAATACTAAAATTCAGAGTTGGGAAAGTTATTTTATAAAAGTAATTTGTTATCATTTTTGTCCTTTTTTCTGAAAAAATAATTCGTTACCGTTATTCATTACTGATTTCAAAACATTTGATTTAAAAACGTTGCTGATTTAAAACATTAAAATTTTGCTAGATACAGATATGAAAATAATTTATTGGCTCATCGAAATAATTATGCTAGAATATCAAAATTTTTCGTAGCATTATTTATCATTTGTTAGTTTCCAACATATTTATTTTGATAGTCCAACAACATTTTGTATCCAACAAAATTTTATATCTTTCAGCAAAATCATACTTTCTGTGCCGATTTAAAAAAGTGACTTGTTACCGTTATCATTAATCTAGATTAACGAGTCGTTACAGTTTTCGTTACTTTCTATAGTGATAATGATTAATCGCAACATGGTTGGACATAACACTTCTTTTTTTCAAAAGTTACGCACGTTCCATATACATATATTGTAGTGTACAAAATAACGACAAAAGTAACTACGTTACCCCAAAAATGTAACTGCGTTACTATTAACGTTAAATAAATAAGGAAATGTAACGTCGTTATCCATTCGTTACTGAAAAAAATTTTTAATGGTTACGCGTTACTTCCCAATCTTGAAATTTATGATCAACACTGAAAAAATTTATATTAATACTGAAATTTATTTTAACTCTTTGCGAATTTAATGTCACGTGGATAACAATCACATATGCGAAATCTACATATTGTTTCATTTCGTTTCTCCATTTAATTTTACAAAAATTTTGTTATCTCGTCGCAAAATCATTGAATTCTTCCGTATTTTTGACTTTATGAGAAGCAATATCCTCCCAATGCTGTTCTTTAAAGCTATTAGTACTTCGGTCGATCCAATCAGCAGAGGGCGTATTCCGGTACGGAAATCAGCAAGACCCACAGAGCTGAGTGTTCAATTTCGACGACGGGTTGCTATCATAAACCGAAGGCGAACGCGTCAATATATCCGTTAGCTATCGACACGTCGACGTATGACAACTCCGGCGAAATAGGCCGGAACTGTTCGAGATGAACACCGTAATCGTTGTAATCGATATAGTTCCCGTTTCGTTTTACCGTGATATCCCAAGGTCCGTATAAGAAACTGTGCCTTCCGACGTTTTTCCAAACAGTTCTGTGTGCTATTATCATTACGAACGATTTTATTATATATTTTATTACATTGTTAACTTCACACACATTTATTTAAAAATATCTTTATTCTTGATATTGTAAACAAAGTCTCTCTATTGAATATTATTTTTAAAAGTTTTTATGAGATTGACATCTTATTTTTAGAATTTTTGGTAGTAATTGAGAGAATTCTGGCTCTTCTCCATGAAGTTCTAAAACTCTTTAAGGTACCATTTCAGGCAGTTAACTTAGAAAGTGTTTACTTACCTGATTCAAAATCGTTTGTAGCCAACATGACTTCACTATTAAAACAAGAACGTAACAGAAAAGACTGCAATGTTCCATTGATATAATTGACGCTCTGATACTTCTCAATTTACAGCTGACACTGGCCTTTAGTATTTTGCATAGTCGCTTATATATACTGTTGCAATATAGGCAAATGTTGGACCGCGTGTTTAGCAGGTGATGAAGTCCTTGCAGCAGTTGTAGCCTTTTGCAGGGACTAATTTAATCAATTATTCTTTATCCGCTCATTAAGATAATCCTCTTAAATCAACTCGGATGGTGGAAATCATCAAGACCATTGTAATTTAATATTCATGAAATGTGTGTATTAGAGATGTCAAATATAATTAATACTGTTTTATTGTATTTATTTATGTAATAACGAAATTTATTTACACAATACAAAGGAAGTCATTTTGTAATGGTTTGTTTTTATTGTGATTTGTATTAAAAAAGAGAAATATTGTCTATACGTTTAAACTAATAAGAAAATAATAAAAAATAATACATTATAAAAAGCTTTTATATACAAGTAATGAATATTACATAAAAGTTAAAGTGCAGCTTGTTAACTCGAGTTAGTGAAGTTCTCTGCATTCACATCTGGATGTCCTAACCGTTTTTCCTTAGCGACCTGTTTTAAGCCCAGTCAGTACTATTAAAAGAAATTTTTCTTTATGTTAGTTGTGTTTAATTTAAATGCTCACTCTTTTGTGTTCTCTTTTGTGTTCTCGTTACTTGAATTTACTAGCTCTGACGTCTCTTTAATTAAATGCTCCGCGTATACTTGTTTTGCATGCTTATTACAAGAACTAAAACGAAATGAAGCAGAAGTTTATTAGTTTCATGAAAATAAAAATCCACTTTGGGTTTAATGTCCTTTAAGTTTACAAACACGCCTGTAAGCTACTGAACAGAATAAATTAATATTAAATTTTGTGATGAATGATTTTATGTTCAAGTAACGGAATTGTATGTATAATCAAAATGTACAAAATTAATTACAATTATGTTTCTTATCCGACGTTAACGTAAGACATAATAGAGGATTTTCTTCTTTGCATCTAAAATTTGACCTCCGATAACGATGTTATCGTCACTGTCGTCGTAGATAGGCCTCCTGTACTATAAGAACAATGGAAATAGTCCGTAGTCTCTAGCAGCTAATCTCTCTTGATCATCTGTAAGATGAAGATTATAACATTAATTATGCGGTCGTCACTACTGCGTAAAATTTGTTTATACTTTAACAATATATTTATTACAATTGCACATAAGTATTTGTAATAATTAAAATATATTAATAAAATGACACGTTTAATATATATAAATATAATGTTAAATGTTAACTGACAATTATTAATAGATTGATATTTTTTCTATAATTATTAATATATTGAAATTTTTTTTATTTTTTTATATTAATTAAATATCTCTTTAATTTTATCTGCACAGAGAAAAAGATTTCTTTGGATTTAATAAATTTTATTGTATCCAAATAAATTTGTTGTTTGGAATGGTCCAAACAAACCAATGTTTAAATCAATAAGTGCGATTGTTTGAATTTGAAACAATGTATATCTTTGTCTTAAATACATTATTTGTTTGAACAGATAATGTCTATCTTCGGCATTCGCGTGATCAAATTGTATTGCACAAACATAATTGATATAGCATATAGCTGTTCGTTTAATCTTGTTGTTAGACGTATAAGCCATTGTTTACGTAATTTCGGCCAAAAAATATAATGGTTGATCTAAGAAGGCAATTATTTGCATGGACTTCTATCATAACCTCTACCGAAACCTCTATCAACATATTTTGCCATTTTCAAACAAATAATTTGTTTCATTGTTTGTATTCATTGTAACCAAATAACATATTATTTGATTGAAAGATATTACTTCAAATAATAATGTTATTTCTGTCAAACAATAGAGGTTTCTCGAATGAAACAACAAAATTTTTATTCAAACAAATAATATTTCGTACAAGCATATGTTGTTTCAATAAAACAAATTTTAGTCAAATAAATAGGAACTAAATCCAAAGAAACCTTTTTCTCTGTGTGGTTATGAAAATTTAAATTTTTTGTATACAAAATTCTACTAATTCCCATAATTATAAGATTTAAAAAAATATTTCTAAAAATATTTTATATCAGTCTTCAAATTATAAATTTTGCATATCTGATTTAAAATTGAGACCCAGCTATGTTTAAAGTTGTCGCTTGTATATAGTAATCGGATGGCAAGAAAGTTACTGCAGACTTACCATTGTCAAATTGAGGAAATGGTAGGGCGTTAACGAAGTTAAGCACCGCGAAAACAATTGTGAGATACGTCGCGAATCTCATTGCGCCGACGATTCAACGAACATAAATCGTACTTAATAGGTGTTGAATTTCAGTCTGCGTCAGTTGAATTACTGCGCGACATTCCCTGGTAGAAATTTCATGCATTTTTTTAGCAGTTACTAAACAGTTACACCAATTTCTGTCTATCTATAGAAGAAAAACTATTTACAGGATCCCAATCAGGATGTAACGCTTTGCTTGCAGTTACTGCGTACAAAAGTTACGTAAAACTGAATCTATTTACTGAATAGAAATACAACAATAATGTTTATTAAATTGATTAATAAGCGAGCCAACTGTTCATGAAATAGACAGTTTTATTGGATTAGTAATATTTTATATTTTGTGCATGCTTGCTAATTGTAAAATTTTAAGGTTATGAGAGTCATAATACAGGAAATCTTTTGTGCATAATATATTTTGTACTAAAAATAGCATAATATAATATATATTATAGACCAAAGATTTTCTGCACTATGACTCTTATAACCTTAATATGTACCTTATTTGTCTTTTGCTTACTTTTAACCCTAACTGTAGTTGTCATTTCTGTCACAAAATTTTGCCCTTATTTCCAAAAATCCTTATTTCCTCTTCTTTTTTCTTGTTCTATGTTTTTCTACGCGTTCACTCATTAAATTTTACACAGTTTTCAAATCTTTTAATATATACTCTCTTTTAACTTTTATACACATTATATGATGCGTGCATCAACTGAATTAATATATTACAATATCTTGGAAAGAATCAGCCCAAATGTTGTATAAGAAACTCAATAAAACTTTACTCAGTTTTTATCCAGTTTCTACGCATTATTTTAACTAGTATATATATAATTTAATCTATTAATAATACTAGACAATAACTGGGCAGTGTCTACGCAAATTGCACAAATTCTTACCAGGAAAACTGCTTCAGTCTCTGAATAAAAATCTATCAAGTTCTTGTCCATTTCCTACTCAGTATTGATACAACTAATGAGAATACAGTAATATATTAGATAGTAATTGGATAGGTGTCTAGAAAAACTGCATACATTTTTACCAGGGTTCTGTGTTCTTATATATACACTCATCCATCTGGAGTTTTTTTTATTAAACAATAAGTAGAACGTTAATTCGAAGATGTGACTTGAATGACTAATCTCGCTAACGAAGTTGGCAAATGAATAGCATTCTACGGTCGACGGATTCACTATTTGTTACGCATAAGCTTGAGGAAGAATTTCACACATCTTTGTTGGCAAACGACTTCAGCAATGACTTCACTCGGATGTTCTGCTACGTTTAAATAAATCATAATATGCGCGAAGGAACCAATGCGTAATATTTTATTGTTTTCGCGATGTGGGATACACACGTTTGAAAGCGATACTCTTTCAGTGGGTCGGTAGCTGAAATGTATAATTGGGACCTATGTAAATTATATGAATGTCTTTTTTTTTATCGAAGCTTACGTAATTTCCCAGGGGAGTCAATGCCGTACGAGTCGCGCGACAGAAACGTCTCGCCTGTTTGTGCTGGCCTTTCTCGTGTATTTGCGCGATCGGATGTGAAATTCGTTATCGATCGCTAGTTTGAAATACCCCGCTGGACGCAAGACAGAATCTTAGGGGTCTCGAGTAACAATCGTTCGATCGGATTTACCAAGACTTAATAAGAGCACTGTCCGCAGCAGAAGAAGCGTCTCTCGTCGAGCTTCCGCAAGCGCGGCATCGCTCTTTGTGTGTTTAATTGATACGAAACTTTACTGGCCTTGTTGTATGTCTGCAGACGAACCATTACGAGCTCGTCTAATTTACGTTCGTCGCCAAGTCGTAAAGTGGCTTGGTCTCGTTTGCTTCTAAAGCTTGACGTTTATTTCTCACAGACTAGAAATATAGGATACAAGTCTGATTTCAACAATTTGATGAAAGTCTCGAGGGAAGCGATCAAAGATGATATAACACTCCGTTAAAAAATGGGAAATATCGTTTTCTATGTATTATCGATATGAAATATTTTGTATGACAATTATTATTAAATGCCGATTGTGGTTTATAAGTAGGATATTAATTAAAAGCTAAAGTTGAAAAAGCAAATGTTTTCGTACAATTGATACCATTCATGTTATTTATTAACCCTCCGTCGGTAATGTTAGACTTTAAAGGCACAGTCGATTTTTTTTATTGTAAATTTTGATAGATAAATTTAAATATATAAAAAATAAGTAAAAATATAATCTAACTTCTACAATAATATAAACTTCGTTAAATAATAGCAGCATGTATGCAAGAATTTTTTCAGATTTTTATACAATGATATAAAAAATTTGCATTCAAGTTCGAAAACCCAAGGACGACAGATAAAAATTTTAAATTATTGATGTATGTATTGATATCTTCCTGTTTGCTGAAGATTTAGAATATTAATATTTAAAAAGGATATTTTTTTAATAATAATAATAACAATAACTTTATAATATTTACCTTTATTAACTATTTATTTTTGTTAACTTACGATTAAACGTAATTAGTGGAAGTAATTAGTGGATGTATAAGCAAATTAAAAAGAGTCTGCGTAATTTAATGATTATTAATTCGATACAAATGAAAAAGTAATTATCTAATGCATCACTTTATCCCTCTCTACTGTATAGATAGGAGTCTCGTTTCAGTTACTTCTTTGATCTTGTAATTTGTTTTGGCCATTATACGTGTTGTATAACAGAACACTAAATTAAAAATGTTTTAGTTGAACTAATTATTTCTTACTTTTCTTTATTGTGTCTTTACAAGAAAAATTTCTGTAAACATATTTGTTACATTTACTGAAATTTAATTAGTATGACATTGAAAGCTGAAATAATTTAATTTGCATCAACTAAATACGAGAAGCGCCAATTACGATCAAAGTTAGATGGTAGACTAATATACATATATGTCCTTTAAATAAATATATACAGAAATATAACTGCGCACCGCGATTACTTTCAATACAATTAATTTAATTTACTTTCTGGCTTTGAATGATGTACGGTAGGAAAATTTGTTTTAAAAATTTTCACGTATCTCATAAACAATTCACTCAAATTTTTCTGTTAATTTAAGATAAATATGTTAGAAAAAACTATGTAAAATATGGTAATACTGATACCGATTTATAAGCAAACTATAAAAGCATATTTTTCAATAAAATTAACATTTATGATTTTTAAATTAATATTTTATTCATTTATCGTAGAATTTACGTTTTAAAATACTTTATTTTTGTATTATTTGTTCACTTATAAATTATATTATTTTGATACTAAAAAACGTTGAATATCAGTTTAACACAAAATAGAATGTAACTAATGGATTATATTAAATTAATACTCGGGTATGTTAAAAATTCAACAGAAAATTTTAACAAAGTGAGTAAACTATTTTTTTTAACATAAATACAAAATGTTTTAAACTGTGTATGCTATTACATATCCACACTTCATATCTACATATTCTTTAAAATTACCAATCTATTTTAGCGATGGATTGAAAATTCTTTCAAGGCCGTTTTCTTCGCCACTGAACTTGGAGAATGACGCTTGGCATCTCGGTACTTCGAAATCTTTTTCCAGTTCGTGGGTACAAAAAGAGAGACCTTCTTCCTCAGTGTCCGTTAAAAAAAATACTCGCGTCACACACATACACACACACATACATGTACACGAGATTCTCGATGGCGACCAAGGCGCTTGACGCTTCGTCGATCGATTATCGTTATTAGGTTACCGCTAACTAGCGCTTTGAAGTAAACCGTGCGGCCGTGCGTTCTTTCTTTACTTCTCACAAAGAATGTCAGGTAATACTTCTATGAAATTTTTTTCCAATCATCGCGTCGCAAACAATATCCGATGTGAAACGATGTGACGGTATCAAGAGCTCTGTTGCATTGATAAACGTTTGTCGAGTGAAGTGTGCAGAGATGGATAATGCATCGTCACGTAGCGTGAATGAACAAACGTTTATTGAATAGTTAAGATCTCATGACGCGTTTCCGGTTTCAGAATACACTGCGTTTCGTGTTGTTTTTGTTTGCTCATGTTGTTTTATCGAGTTACCATGATTGCTCATTCCTTTTTTTGGTTTCAAGTGTTGCCAATGTTTAATGGTATTTTTGCTACATATACACTGTTAAATCTATAGTGTCAAATTTAACCTAACATGAGTCGCCATTGCTCCTACTAAATATATCATTATTTTTTACCAAAACGATAATTAAATCTGACTCTATATTATGTCAATTTGACACTATATAGTATCAAATTGACATTGTATAGTGTTAAATATAATCATTATTTTAATATAAAATAACGATATGATTGAGTAGGAGCAGTGGCGACTCACGTTAAGTTAAATTTGACACTATAGATTTAACAGTGTATTTAATATTAAAACAGGAACTTGTCGATAATTATATTGCTTAATTAAAAAATTTTTTCTCAATATATTGTACAATGTAAACTTTAATTTTACAAATATATTATATTTAGGATAATATAATTGTTTAAAAAAGAAAAGACGAATGATAAAGGCTCTAGCGATAAGCTCTACTGCTTAAAGTCACGGATCATTGATCCCGAAGAAAGGTAATTCTTTATATCTCGTGGACTCGACAAGATATCGCTGTTATCCAATAATTCCTCTGTCGACGAGCACGAATCACACTTCCTCTCTCAATCTTCCGTTTCTCGTAGGGTCCAAGACTTTCTTCCGTTTTTCGAGATTTGGCGTAGTCCGATCACGTAGCGCGTTTCCTGGGTTCTTCTCTGTCGGAGAAGCACTTCGGGAATTCATTCGAAGTCTCGGGTGGTACAACCAGTAATATTCTATACCGTGTCTTTGTACTGAAGGCGATTTATCAACGAATTATTTGGTTGACAATGATCTTCCATAACAGAGAATAGTGAATCAGCGTATGTTTTGATAATGGAAACACCAATTTCAATTGTTTCACTGCAGAAAAATATTAGAGACTGTCATAAGAGAGTCATTTTTTATTGATCCAACATTTCTCATCAATTCGTGTTAGATAGCACATTTTTTCATTTATAGAATTTTGTCACAATATGAATGACACGCTCTTATGACCAGATTTTTTTAAAGAATATAGTAACCGAAAGAATAAAATATAATGTTAATAATCGGTATTAAATGAAGCGCATCCATTATATTAATGTATGGTTTGATTTTATTGATGATTAGAGGTCTGTTCTTTTTAGCTAAGGTTCTTGCATAGTTCATCTTTCTTCCTTTTCTCTCCACGTTGGAGAAAAAAAGAAAAAAGATGAACCGTGCAAGGAGTTCAGCTAAAAAGAACAGACCTCATGTTACTTGGTTAATCGTAAGAGTATACTCCAGTAAGTGTTCCTTGGCATCGATCTTGGCGATGGTAAATATATTTACCTTACCCCTATCCACAAGGATGACCATCGAGCAGATATCCCATGACCTTCTTCCTTGGCTCTGCTCTCTCTAATGGCGGATGCCACCACGCGGACTATGCTATTTGCGTCATGTAATGCGGCTGTAGACGATCGCGAACTATTCTTAGGGTCGATCGCGATAATCGAACGACATTCGTTCGGGGAGGCATCGAGGCACGACGCCGTTGGCCGTCGGCACACAGTCCGATCACTCATCGGTCGGCTGATCACAGAAAGAGAGAGAGAGAGCAGCTTTCCCTCTCTCGTGGAAAGGAATAGTTCACTGCGTTTAACCATCGATAAGCGAGTGTTGCACGTTGCGCGTTAGTGTTAGTGGGCACTACCTGAGAAACGATAGAAGCCTAGCAAGGTGTGGTATCGTCAGCATGTTTCAGTCTGATGTAAACATGAAGCCCAGATCGGGCTCCAGTGCACTCGACACCGTCGACGGGAACGGCCACGCGCGATTTTCAGAGTGACCCTTTCGTCACGCGACACGACTCGCCGAGCTCGTCGAGCATTAACAGTTGTGCAAAAGGATTTGAAATAGAATCGGCTAAATCATTATTTTGGACTAAGGTGCGAATTTCGGACGACTGAAAACCGGATCGTGTTGAGATTCTTATCGTCGGTTGTGTAGCAGTGTGGTGATACGTATTTAGGATTTCAGAATTTTGTGAATTAATATACCCTCGGAGTTAACAGACTTTAGTAATTAACTGATGAATACATGAAACTCACAAGATTGACAATATTGACTTCGTAAATATTTCTATTAAAAATATTTAAAAAAAATGAATTTCTCATCATTATGAGTGAGGTGAACTTTGCAAACGTATAAGCCTTTAAAAATTTATGAGAGACTTTTTAAATAGACTTACAATTTTTAAATTGATAATATATAATTTTTTTTTAAGTTGTGATATCGCTCTAATTAATATTAATATTAATTTTATAATTGACGTTTATGAATCTGATATAAAACTTTTGAGTATTTTAAGTGTACGTTGAAACCTATTCGAGCGAATCGTTTGTCAACGTGAGTGTGACGTACTGATTAGATAAGATTATCATTCCTGTTGCGAACGATCTTGTGCGATATATACAAGTTGTCGAAGTGACAAATATTAGTGCTGAAAAATCAATGACTCAATGCGTTAGTTTTATGTTACGATCTATACTGTACCGCTAAAGTGTTTGCGATTACATGAAAATATTTTATCGTGATAAGATAAGTTGTTTCATGTATTGATGTTCAACAAACAATGTGATGATACAGTGATATTAATTGAAATAACTGTAGTTGTCAAGCTGACTTTGATTTTCACAGATCTTTATGTCCGCAATATGAACTTTGTAGCAATTACTTAGGAGCCTGTATCAGCAGATTGCTTAACAGGGAATGTAATTTAGCTTACGACACAGAAGGAGAGTTGTTGCACATTCATCTGATTTAATCTGTGTATATAACGTCGTTGGACTTCCAACTAAATTCGTGACGAATACGTCGCATAAATTCATCAAATTGCTAAAACTTAAAATGGTATTACGCCAATACGTAATTTCGGAGCGAATAAACTTACGGATTGATAAAATGTGAGTTGCGAATGTTCTTAATTAAACAAACATTCTACTGACGAGTTGCTCGTGCAAATACCCCTGCGGCCCGCACCCAGTGTCCGTCCGGTCTGCAGAGGGTGTGTCTTTCATGTGCAGGCTAGTCATTAACCACGACTGAGGGGACACATTCCGGGTTGTCCTAGAGGGATAAAGTTAACTTCGGGGCGCGTTTTGCTAGCAAAGTAATGACAACCGTGCACGACACATACGAACGCGCTTGTCTTGTCTTCTGATAATAAAACTGTTCAAAGGTTTTTCTCTGTCCCTGAAAAACTGCGAATTCACGTAAATATACGAGAAATAAAATGTAAATATAATGGATGTAATATTGATTTAAAATTAATTAATGCAATTAATAAAAAATAGATATATGTATACCATATATATATCTAATAGATTTATATTTTCAATAACAAGTTTAAAGATTACTTCGCAGAATTGGAGATATATTTATTTTATATAAAATAAATTTTATTTATTATTGATATCGTAGTATAATGATATATAGGATTTATCGGGAATATTTTTTAACAATTTGAAATTATTTGTTTCTCGTTGTTAGATAAAATAGTGAGAATGTTATACGCGATCGAAAATAAACACATGGGACAAGATTGAATAAAGTCAAAGCTGCAAGCTTTGTGTTTGAAATGCAAATTCTTGAAATGCCTTCTTGAAGTTAGAATAGTATAGGAAGGCTTTTTATACGGGAAAGCTTTTGATCTTACTATTGCATACGCTGCGAATCGATCACGCGAGAAGGTTGATAAGTCGAAAATCTTAGTGACATTTGTGGAGGTTTGTGAGTGTAGTGATATCTGTGGAATTTTCTCTACGCGATGACGTAAAAGGTGCACATTGCGTGATCTACTGCTCGGCTAGTTGCAGTTACGTGTCTCGTTCCTCTACACATTACGCAATGAGCCTGTGGCGGTTTGGACCTTTTAAAGATGGTATGTTCAGTCTGTATATACATATCGTGTTCATTTGTCGTACAAGAGCAAGTTAATTACTCGTACGAAGTATAGGTATGAAGAAAGTTAAATTCACGAAGATAACTTCTATCTTTATCTCTCATTTTAAGCGGATATTTTTTATTTTCTATTTTATCCTGTTTATTTGTCTTTATTTCATTCAGGAGAGATTTATGCGTTTATATTCTACTTGTATATTTTTTCGTTTTTGCAGAGTAATTTATTTTATAGTGATGCTCTCGCATAATAATATATTCACAAGCAAAATCCACGATTACTATGGATTAAAGATAAGCGCATTAAGGCGAAGAATATTCGATATGATGTGGTAACCAAGAATGGAGAAAGCGAAATTTATTGCACTCTTATCTAAACACGCGTCGAGTGTCACGCATACACTCCGAAAAAATCAGTTGTCGACGTGACTACCGGAGTAAAAGCTTTTCTGTATATTGAGTGACGAACCCGACTAGAATCTACGTTCGGGTACTGTCAGGTTTACCTTATATTTTACAAGGACCTGGTTTGGTTGACCTAAGGTAAGGTACACCTGAGAAGATTCTCGTCAGGTTTGAGTATGGTTGACCTTTGTAAGGTTAGAATTACCTTATATGTTATAAGGACCTGGTTTGGTTGACCTAAGATAATTCTGAATAAGGTACACCTAAGGGGGTTCTCGTCAGGTTTGAATATGGTTGGCCTTTGTAAGGTTATAATTGCTTTATATGTTATAAGGACCTAGTTTGGTTGACCTAAGATAATCCTGAATAAGGTACATCTAAGAAAATCCTCGTCAGGTTTGAGTATGGTTGATCTCGTTTCTAGTACGCAGCCACGCCACGAGATGGACGTGTTACTCGTAAGAAGAAAATGTCTACAAGTTCTATAAGAAGGCGTAGGCAAATCAATTTGGATAATCTCTTAGAGAGATTATAAAGTTCCTTCAGAGTATGTCTTCTGGGCCTCTGAAATATATGTTTTTTGCTTCTTTTGGAATGTGATGCTAAATTAATAGCATTTGAACTCGACTTAAAAATTTATCCAGTGATTTTAGCAGGTCCTAGCCAAGTCAACCTGATTAGGATCTGCTAAAATCCTTGGATAAATTTCTAATCGGGTATGCTGTGGCGCGTTAATAAGGATTTAATAATGAACCCGATATAAACCTGATAAGGCTATCCCGATAAGGTCCTGCCTAATGTGCTGCGTTACATGATTGATCAGGTCCCAATAAACCTTACCTTAACAGGACCTGATGGTTAATAAGGTCAACCTAGCTAGGACCACTGAATAAATTTCTAGTCGGGAATTTTATAATATGCGCGAGAGAATTTATTGCTTGCATAAATGCGCAACATTTACATTGCCACATGTATTTTCTAATTCTTTGCGAAAATTTTGACCGCAATACGCGGCTGCGATTTGAAGATCACGGACTTTCATGGAATGACGTGATATTTGCATTTGCATGCTATAAAGCTGAAGAACTTAAATGGTTGTGCCGGCACGTCTCGTCGTTGCTATAAATGATAAAATCTTCAGCAGCAGGAAATAGTTAAATTATTTTCCAACTTGGAAAATTCTGTAAGCTTGTGATCTTCAATTTCAGTGATAAGAACTTTTTCATAATTTATTATCGATTTATATCTACTGTGGAATAGAACAGCAAAACTTCTTGGTGAAAATAAATGAAAATAATATTTACAATGTATTTTTTAATATAAACTATTTTAACAGTTGAAATTTTTTACATACAATAAGGTTTTATAAATATTAAAGCTACACTGAAAAAAAATACATGTAATTTTACATGGAAATTACGTGTTCATGACTGAAAAATTGCCTAAATATGATTGGAAATTTACAATTTCCAGTAAATTTCCAAGCATATTTATGTAATATATATATTTAGATAATTTTCCAGTCGTATACATGTAATTTCCATGTAAAATTACGTGCATTTTTTTTCAGTGTACATTTTCTTATAATTCATTATCGATTTATGTTCACTGTGGATAACAAAACTTCTTCGTAAAAAATGAATGAAAATAAAATATTCATAATGTATTTTTTTTAATATAAACTATTTTAATATTTAAAAATTTTTTTATAATGAGGTTTTTCATTTATGAATATTAAAGTTATATCTTTTCATTATATTCGAATATTGATTAAATTAGGGTATAATATAACGTTATATATAATATTTAAATTATTCTTGTACCCGGAAGTAATCAGTTTACTTTTAAGGGGTAAATTGCACGTATAGCCTATTTTAGCACCGTTTCCAAAACATTTCCGACCGGAGCACTTAATCTAAATAAAGAGCATATCTTCTACGTCGACTTGGCAACGAACGACAATGGACATTTAGGTCATCGATTGTTCTCAAAGGATGGTAGTATCCCTTTTCAGAGTCTTTCGGATCCTGTAGATGAGTCTTGAATTTTCAGTGTCAATGTTTGATATATAAACCATAAACGATCGTTATTGTTATTAAAATATAATAATTTTGTGCATTTGGAGAGCATACTTGTAACATTATACAATTTTCTATTTGTCTTTTTTTGATGAAATTTTTAGTGAAGTTCCTTCACTCTGGCAAAGATTATCTTAGCACACAGGCAATTCGTCATAAAATTTTAACTCCAACTTGATTTAAATCTCAGACGACTGAGTTTGATATGATAATATTTTACCTTGTCAATAAAAAGATATTTTAATCTACCGTACTTTGTACTTCCGTTTGAAACTAAAAAATTCACGTTGATCGGTATTATTTTATTATATATGACTTTCACGTTCATATTTTATTATCTTATTTTTTATTTTATTGTTACATTTATTGTAATATTTTGTATCTATTTATTTTACAAACGTAGATAATATTTAGTATATACCTACGTAAATATCTTTTAAAATATAATTTAGGACAAATGCAACGAATAGCAGTTTATTACAATTATTATTACAATTTAATATTAACATTTTGATAGTCTTTTAATTATAATATACATGTGCATAATAATTTCGATTATGAACTTACAGCATTATTTTGCAGTGAATTCACTTTCCGACAAGCTTCGCTATAAATATTTTCTCTGTTGCATTTTTTTAGTTGCAGTGAGAGCGTATTACTTTCCGACGAGGCGTTTTATTTCTTTGAAAGATCTCCAGGTTGCCTTCGACACGTTGCAAAGATACCGATGTTGAAAGAGGCTGCGTTCAGGGAAGGGTTGTGCCGCGTTCGAGAATGTGAGCTCCCCGGAGAGTCGCTGACGTTGGGATGCCTCATTGTTATGTAATCGTTGTTGTACCCTACGGAAAATCACTTCTTTCCTACCTTTGCGCCTGACATTTCGTATCTTCTCTCACTTTATTCGGTTTGATCGCGGAGCATCTCCCGCCTCTTCGGATTCTAAACTCAGCTTCGCGAACGAAATGTATATGCGATGAAAAAAATGCGCGTATGGATAGTCAGATACGGGCAACGGAATGGAGCACTCGGCGAAAACCGAGACGATGTTTGTCGTTTAAAGTGCCACTCTCAAGAGCTCACGGGCTTAGACATGAGATACAATGTGACACTCACACAACCGCCAAGGGCAGGATCCCTTCCCAGTTCCTCACTATGCGGCAATTTATGCTTTTCTATTTATATATGATATTTGATCGTAATGGAAATTTAGGAAATATAGTACCGCTTTTGCCAAACACAGCCTTTTGTTTTCTGCATTGTATTTCTAATCAGAGAAGAGGGAAACAGTATTATATATAGAGATAAAAATATATATTTTTTTACTTTGAAATAAAAAACCAGGTTGTTACGGTAAAAAACTTTTTATTAAATTCTCTTGAAAAGAGATATAAAATTAAATTTTATTGATATTCATTGTTAAAATTCATTTCATATCTACGTTGTTTTGGTATTATTTAATATCTTTTGTCTTTATAACTTTAAATATCGAGGAGGAAACGTACGTTGTTGCGGTGCTTAATGAGTTAATAGGTAACGTCTTTTCGAAACCGAATCTATTGTAATAAGAAAAAAATACTATCCAATAAGTACAATCAATTTTGATAAAACTTATCATTGAAAGTACTTACAAAATTATGAATAACTATATCCTTTTCATTGGCAGTCATCAATGTTTAATAGGAAAAATTGAAATGTTTATGAGAAGTTGATAAAAATCGAAAAAAATATAAGTAAATTACACTGTTCATCATTTTGCAACACGTTAACTGTTATTTCAATTATATTTTTGCTTGTTGAACACGAATCCGTTGTCCAAATTTGGCTATCACGTCACAATTTTGAGAAAAAGGCATCGAAGAGAAAAAAATGACAATTTCGAGGGTTTTTATTATCCTGTTGTAGCTTGGATAGCAAATTTTTTTTCTAAGTTTCACGAACGTCACTCGAAAGTATCAATTTTTAGCTTTAAAATGTATTTCGTTTCCATTCTATGATGAGTTTTTCATAAATGTTTTTATTTTTTCTATTAAATATTGACGATTGCCGAGAAAATGGGTATTATCGTTTGTTTTGTAAGTACTTTTAGTGATGTGAAAGTACTTTTAGTGATGTGTAATGAAAGTTTCATCAAAATCGACGGGTATGTATTGAGTAGTGTTCCTTGTAAGTACAATATATCTATAACCACCATCAGTTATTATATTTATTTTGATTATTTATATTTTTACACAAAAATCTTTTAGATGTATAAATAAAAACTGAGTTCTAAAACAGTAATGTAGTGTTAAATGTTCGAAGAAAAAATATATCTGAAAAAGTAAAAATCTGATTTTTAGTGAATTTTTTTACTCAAAATTTTTAGTTTTTTGATAATTTATTATATAAAATAAAATAATATAAATGATATATTTAAATGGGAAACATTAATTATATAAGCATTAATAAAATATACATTTAATTGTATGATTATCTTGAATTAAAAAAATTTTCTTTTTCATTTCATTTTATGAATAATAGTTCGCACGCATATATTTTAAATTTGAAAATAATGAAATTTTCTTATCAAATTATTCAGTCGAATAGCTAAAGCCTTTAAGTGAAACCTAGAGAAAGGTCAGTCTATTTTTTTAATCTCTTTGGACCATTTAACGAACAGCGTTAACCTCGCGAACATAAATTTCTCATAACCCCGATTCCATATAGATATCTACTTTTATCGGGTCGTCGTCGCCATTTATCAGAATTTTCAGCGACGTCGTTTTGTCCCGGGTGTTCCAGTGTGCTCCATAAAAGCGTCTTCGAAGAAGACATCGCGCTATTATTCGCGTAGTATACTCGCCTCATTTTCACTTCGGCCATGTGATGTAAAAATATTCCCGCGTTTTTCCATTGCGTTCTATCAGTAAATTGAGGTTTGTGAAACCGAGAGCTAGATAATTTTCAGGAAAATAAGTGCCAATCTTACTTACTTACACAGTTTCCCGTTGTCTCTCCCTCTCTCTTACCATGACTTTTATATTTCTTCATTTTCTGCTGATCATGAAAGTTTCGTTGACATGAGACGCGATCACGGATGAAAGCCGTCGGGAGGATGGTACGATAGGAGCGGAGCATATCGCGATAAAGTGCACGGTTATTGAATAAGGCAAGAAATATTGCAGGAACGCGACGTTGAAAAAAACTCGATGAGCCATCATCATCGTTGGGGGACGATCGGCTTTGTCTCGCTTTTTCTCGCAAGACAGCTCGCTACCCCACTCGCCGCGACGTCCATCGATTTTACTGCTTTGAACACTCTCGATATAGTGACGATAATATGTCGCAAACTTGTGCAAAGTGCACACGGAAATTGGTAAACAGACTTCGAGGAAACCGATCGGTCATAACCGTCATTCGCAAAAACGGCAGTTGAGAAAATATAATTTAGTGCGTGAAAAAAAAAAGAAAAATTTTATTCAAGAAAGGCGAAGATACAATAGAAATTGCCATAAAATCTAACGATTATAAAAAATAATAATAATAATGATAATTTTTTTTAATAGCACCGATACATTTGTATCATTGGAGTTCTACATACACAAATGTTCAAACTAACATATGTATTTTACGAATTCAAAAGATAAAGATTCTTTCCCTCTTGCATGCAACGCTGATACCGTTGCACTATTAATCCGTTTTTTATTAAATGTAAATGGCTATTTTTTTATATGAAAATTTATATCATAAAAGCGATAAATTCAAAAAACTGTTAAAATTTACGTAACAATTAATTTGTTTAATATAATTTATTCTCGTAATTATATCACTATCTGCTTTAAATTATTTTTTTAATTTATATTTCTCGATATAAATTAAATATTCGTATATTGCATAATAAGTTCGGAAATAAAATGTTTTAAGAGCATTTAATTAAAATATTCTTTTAGCAGATATTATGAGCGTTTCACATAATTATTTTTATAGTTCAATAAAATTATTTTCATATCTATATCTACATAAATTTTTAAATATGATTCATCAGAATCATTTTTTCTGTGTGTTATTTTTTATAATGTTTACTAAATATTGCACCATTATACGCTAAAATACATTTAGTCAGACTTTTTTATTCAGGTCTGCATAATACGATTAATGAAATAATATTCGTTGGAAGAATTCGCTTTAGCTCATAAAACAATGGCAAAATTCTCCCGTGAGATTACAAGTAAATGTCTACGTAATTTCGAATTTATCACGATGCGCGGCAGTTTGTACATTAAAGCTCCCCTCAACAAAGTAATTCCTTGAACAAAGTTTCACAATAACGCTTATTACGATATGCCCCGAAAATCTTCTTTGCTTTACTTTTCGAGAACGATATTTTCCATTGACAACGAAAGAGAGAATTATCTCTGTGTGAGCTGCAATATTGTTCGTGAAACTATTTCAATAACAGCTTCGTACGTTGCTAAGCTTACCGTACCTTCTTGTGTACTTGTAAAGTTCAATATTAGCCACAAAAAATTTCATAATTTATGAGAAGTGACAGTAGGAACTATTAAATTTGTAGCAAATGAAAACTTGTTAACAAAAAAACAGTAGATAATTACTTTTTGCTCCTTGTAATTAGTTTAAGTTTGGACTAGTACAATAAATAATAATGAAAATATAAATGAAAGAGTGAAAGTGACAGCATTAATAAGTATGGTTTACTTATTACAATCGCTGAGTTGTAGCTATTGCCATATATGAAAAATGACAATATGAAACAATAACAATCATTATGTAATCAGTATAATTAGTGTATTAAGATATGCTTTCGTGAGTAAATGGGTCTGAAAGATAAATTTGAAGAGTGATATCTTCTATCTAGAAATTACTGAAGGAAGTTGACATCAAATTGAATTTGGACTTCGGGACTATCATAGATGTAACTTTCGTATCTACATAGTTTACTCCATTACATGTTAGCAGCGAAGTGTGCAAGTTCGCTTTGCTCGGCAAATGAAAATACTTCTCCTGTGATGTCTATGTCTTTATCATACTTTTGCAAGCGACAGTAATGAGAAATAACGTTAGTTCCGCTTAGTTTGACTCTTCGAACGAATTTCCACGCTACTCTCAATCGAGGGTATCCGTTGAGCACAATTATGGTCTCTAATTGGGATTTTATCGCCAAATGAGATAACTCGTTTCCTTGATAATTGGTGGAGAGTGCTCTGTAAAAGTATAATTACGTTAAGAGACTTTGCGCGACTTATTTCGACGAGTTAAAATCTTTCTTTGAATTTAGATGATTATTATAATGAGCTGTAGATACGAAACCGTAATCAATACTCTGGTATCGATCGCGCGCACTTTGTCTCCTTGAATGTTATTGCATTGGTTGACTTATTTCGACGATAATTCAATTTATACTTTCGCAATTTTGCAATCGAGATCATACTACAAAAATTATGGGCTATATCAAAATTATTGTTTTTTTTATTCTAGATTTTTAATTAAAAATACATGGAACATGGAAAAACAATGGAGAATATATAGATATGTGCATTTGATGATTAACGTGTGTTTAACTGTTTGTATTTTTTCGTGACGTGTATCATTTTTAATCTATGCGTTTCATCTTTCGCTGCTCGGCATCTGATAGAACATCTGATTCACGGGACATGCAGAGTGAATTCCTTTCTGTCGTTCTTTATTTTCTACTGAGCGACGTCCTAGAATACTGCAGGTTACTCGAAACCGGTTACAACATAGTACTTAGCTATGCTATATAACATAGCTTTTGCACTTTTTGTGCCGCATTTCACTCTCATTATATATAGTGGCGAGAATGCATGTAAACAAACTTTTCGAAATATATTTAAATAATATGAAAAAGTTCATATTGAATCAAATGATTAGTTGCACACGGAAAGATTGATTTTGGTGAAAGTTTTAAAATTTTTGATACAGATCTGAAAATAATTTTGTTGAAAACAAAAAAATGATTAACAATGCTACGATAAATTATAATATTCTAGCAATTTGAGTTTCCAACAAAATTATTTTCAGATTTAATCTAAGAAAATTTTAGATCTTTCAGCAAAAATTGTTCTTTTCGAGCAAAGTAGATGAGATAACAATATATATTATTATAAAATACAAAATATTCTCCATTAAAAAATTATTTTATCTGAAAGAAATAAATGATAGTTTTCTAAATATTTGTAATTAATTGTATTTACATTTGTAATAATTGTGAATACTTAAGTCTTAATACATGATCATATTTCTTGAATAATGAGATTTCTCGAAATGTTGAAATTGTAGGAGTAAATTTATGAAAGATTAAAATTTTTTTTCTTATTCACTCTATACGTGACAAAAACAAAACGATGCAGAACTAGGCGTGTTCGATGATCATTATAGTATGTAATGCATCTCAAACATTAATGTCCTTGTAGTACTCGAACTAGCAACGATCGATTTTAATGAAGACCAGTTTTGCGTGCTGCAGATTAAATGTTTCGCGATTCTAATCGCTCTTAATGAGATGGTGTCGCAGAAATTTGTTACGGTTGTATTGATCTCAAGGTAGAGAGATACTCTCGATACAAAAAGTAAGTGTGCAGTGATAATACGATATTCTCCAAACTTCTCGTTGAAGTTAGAAGGAAATTTAGGAAACATAGAATGTTACCAATAATTTCATTTAAATTTTTTCTTTCGCAGCTAATTTTACACGGATTTTGCTGAAGTATCTGAAAATTTAGCTGGATACAGTTCTGAAAATAATTTTGTCGAACTATCAAAATAATTATGTAGAACGTTTGAGCACAAAGAGCAATGTGGTCGAAAACTTCTCTATGATTTTTTTTCACCGAGATATTTAACTTTTGTTGAAATTCGATAAAAATATTAGTACGGAAATATTTATAAATGCGACTGTATGAGATGACTCCTTTTGCCTACAAATCGATTGCCTACAGTATCGTTCGCCTATCGACTTCCATCACTTTTATCGACAGTTCATTTGCGCACAAAAATTATTGCCTACAGCTCAATTGTCTACATGCACTTTTGCACACAAATAAACATTTTAGAAACGAAGTTACATTTACCTACATGTATTATTGCCTACAGCTCACGTCTATTAAGCTGACACAGCCACTTCAGCGCAATCGAACTGCCTACAGCTCGATTGCCTACAAGCACTTTTGCGCACAAATGTAAAACTAAGGTTAAGTTAAGTAAAAAAATAATTTGTATTTTTAAAGCAGAGAATTTATGTTTTAAAGCAGAGAATTTGTATTTTTAAAGCAGAAAATTTGTTTTAAAACAGAATCTGTGTTTTTAAAGTAGAGAATATAGTACATGTAATCGAGTACAGGCAATCGAGCTGTAGACAATAATGTATGTAGATAATCGAGCTGTAGGCAATAAAACATGTAGGCAATAGATCTGTAGGCAATAATATATGTAGACAAATGTGATTTCGTCTCTTTGAAAATTTTATTTGTGCGCAAAAGTGCTTGTAGGTAATCGAACTGTAGGCAATAATACTTGTAGGCAATAATACATATAGGCAAATGTAACTCTGTTTCTAAAATTTTTATTTGTGCGTAAAAGTGTATGTAGACAATTGAGCTGTAGGCAATAATTTTTGTGTGTAAACAAACTGTCGGCAAAAGTGATGTAGGTAAACGGGATCCTCCCGACTGTATGTGTATATATTTTATACGTTTAGAATAAATCTTTACTCGATGTTACAACACGATGCTGATGCCATAATATTTGGCGTGAAACCGATATCACATTTAAATGTTCTGGCTACATATTAAAATATTTGATTGTAATAATCGGAAATTTTGTTTATTTATATCAAGCTGAACCAATTTTGTTAATTCAACTATATATTATTGTTTTTACCGTGTAATATCTAGTTTAAAGAAAATTCATGATTTTTGAAATATTCTTCATAATATAATCGTAGAACGCGTCAGCCAACTGAGCCAAAGAATGTAGGGGAAAGTTGCCGAATGCGTACCACTTAACTTATTTTTTATTATATTTTCTATTTAGCACTGTTTTATATGCAAATGAACATTAGAAATTGTAGCTTGAGGTTTTGGACGCTTATTATTACATGTTTAACTTTTTATTATTACATGTTTAACTTGTCCACCAATAACAAATTAATTTGTTATAAATCTTTTTGTAACATGCTGCAAAAGGTACGGTTTAGGCGACCGGTCGTATCTATAGGTATTTTTTATCGTATTTTCTTTGAAAGTATTGAATTTATGAATGAAAACAATTAAAAAAAAAAGATTAATAAAAGCAATCATTAACTAATACCTAATAATTAATTAATACCTAATTTTAATAATTTATTGAAGAAAATCAAATATTTTATAATTATTAAATAACAATAATAAAAAAACAAATGACACAAAAATAAATTTGCTTATATTTATTTTTGCACTTGA